>NC_136063.1:1493236212-1493408712 GCF_964261635.1 Lissotriton helveticus
CTAGAGCAAAGTCACCAATGACCAGCTAACCACCACCCTTGCCAAAGCCCACCCACAGACCCGACCGACCCAGACACCGCAGCCCACAACCTCAGACAATGGTTCGAAGACTACGCCAACACCCTTGCCCCAATCAACAAACCCTCCACCAGCCACACCAGGAAGAAAGCAAGCTGGTTCGCCGAAGACCTCCAGGCATCCAAGAAAACCTGCCAAAAGTTAGAGAAGAACTGGACCCACGAACGAACCCCGGAAAGCTACGCAGCTCACAAGGACGCCACCCGCAACCTCCACCACCTCATCAGATCCGTCAAGAGAGACTCCTTCAAAAACTGCCTAGACAACAATGCACTCAACAGCAAAGAGCTCTTCAACATCGTGAAAGAACTCTCCAACCCCAACTCTAGCTTTAATGACATCTCACCCTCGCAAGAACTGTGAGACTCACCGGCCACCTTCTTCCGCCGCAAGATCACTGACATCCACGACAGCTTCAACACTTCAACTGCCCCTGCAACCACCTCCACCCCCACGAGCACCACTCGCACCAACCGCCTGACCTCCTGGACCAACATCGACCACAACAACACCATCAAGATCATGAACTCCGTACACTCTGGATCCCCGGCTGACCCAGCCCACACCACATCTTCAACAGGGCCAGCACAGTCATTGCACCCCACCTCCGGATAGCCATCAACATCTCCCTTGAGACAGCTACTTTCCCAAAGGACTGGAAGCACAGCCAAAGCAACGTCCTACTGAAAAAACCCACGGCCGACCCCAAGGACCTCAAAAACTTCTGACCCATCTCCCTGCTCCTGTTCCCGGCGAAGGTCATTGAGAAGGCCGTCAACATAAAACTGACCAGGTTCCTCGGGGAAAACAGCATTCTGGACCCATCCCAGTCTGGATTCCGCCGCAACCACAGCCCTCCTAGCCGCCACCAATGACATCAGAACCATGCTAGAAAACGGTGAGACCGCGGCCCTCATCCTCCTGGACCTGTCAGCCGCCTTCGACACGGTCTGCCACCACACCCAAGTACACGCCTCAACGACGCTGGGATACAAGAGAAAGCCTTGGACTGGACCACCTTCCTCTCCGACAGAACACAGAGCGTCCGCCTCCCCCTTCCTCTCTACAGCCACCTAGATCATCTGCGGCGTACCCCAGGGCTCATCCCTCAGCCCCACGCTGTTCAACATCTACATGGCCACGCTCGCCCACATGGCCCGACTGCACAACCTCAACATCATCTCCTACGCCGACGACACCCAGCTGATCCTCTCCCTCACCAAACACCCTAAGACAGCCAAGACCAACCTCCATGAGGGAATGACGGCCGTCGCCGACTGGATGAGAAAACAGCCGTCTGAAGCTGAACTCAGACAAGATGGAGGTCCTCATCCTCGGATCCACCCCCTCGGCATGGGACGACTCCTGGTGGCCTACCTCGCCAGGAACGGCTCCCACGCCCACCGACCACGCACACAACCTAGGGGTCATCCTCGATTCCACCCTCTCCATGACCAAGCAGGTCAACGCCGTCTCCTCCTCCTGCTTCAACACCCTCCGTATGCTCCGCCGCAGGATCTACAAGTGGATCCCCACCGAAACTAGAAGGATGGTCACCCAGGCCCTCGTCAGCAGCAGACTGGATTACAGAAACACCCTCTACGCAGGAGCCTCAGCGAAACTCCTCAAATGGCTCCAACGCATCCAGAACGCATCCGCACGGCTGATCCTCGACATTCCGTGCCGCAGCCACATCACACCTCACCTGAAAGACCAACACTGGCTCCCCGTCAACAAGGATAACCTTCAAGCTCCTCAGCCACGTACACAAAGCACTCCACAACACTGGACCAACGTACCTCAACTGCCGCCTCAGCTTCTACACCCCACCCGCCAGCTCCGGTCCACCGACCACGCCCTCGCCACTGTCCCCCGCATCCAAAGAGCAACCACCGGCGGCAGATCCTTCTCCCACCTCGCCGCCAAGACATGGAACACCCTCCCCCTCCACCTACAGCGGACGCAGGACCTACTGACCTTCAGGAGACTCCTCAAGACCTGGCTATTCGAACAGGAGCAGTATCCTCCCTCCCCTCAGCGCCTTGAAACCCTCACGGGTAAGTAGCGTATTTTACAAATAGATTGATTGTTTCATTGTCAGAATATGCAAAACATTAAGAGGTTCATTCAATGGAAAGTCACGCAGTGCAGCGCAACAAGTCACCTTGCTGTGCTGCACTCGATGACAGGGAGAGAGCAGGAAGGTACAGTATTTAAGGTAACATGGTGCGTTCCTGTCATTTTTCTTGCACTGACGCCCTTTTGGCAGCCTAGATCCAACGCAGGCACCCTTGCACCATTGTGCAAGGGTGTCTGTGTTGCATTCATGATTGTTTTTGTGCAGGAAGGGGCACGTTTGTGCACAAAAACAATCCTGGGAGGCATATTCCTCTTTCTATGTGTGCTGCAGAATGTGGCACATAGAGAAAGAAGAAGAAATGAGGAGAACTTTCTCCTCGTTACGTCTTCCCTTGGAAGATGTAAGATTTTTCGCATTTCCCCAGGTTTCCAAGTTCTTGTAAATCTGGGGATATGTCGAAATCCATGGGAGTTGTGTGGGAACACCCATGCAACACTCATGGAATGCCTTCCCAGGGCTGAGTAACGCAACGCAGTGATTTCAGCTGCATTGCATTACACCAGATTTGTGGCTTTTTGAGGCTACTAAATCTGACTTAAAGGTTTGCGCCACGCATATACCATGTTGCGTGGTGCAAATATGATGCAACTCTCTTATAAATAAGCCCCTATATGTATTGCACCTGGCCCTATGGGCAGTTACGGCCTACCTTAGGGATGATCTCATAAGTATCGAAAGGTAGGTCTAGGCCAGGCAAAAAGTATGTTTTGCCAGGTTGAAATGGCAGTTTAAAACTGAACACCCAAGCTTCAATAGCAGGCAAGGAGACATGTTTTACAGTGCTACTTTAGTGTGGGTCACATTGAGACCTACAGCCCATTAGTAGCATTTAATTTACAGGCCCTGGGTACATAAACTAGTGACTTACAAGTAATTAAAAACGTGGCAATTAGGGATATGAACATTTTATCATGTTTAGAAAGGAAAGCAGAAGCACTTTACTACTAGTTTGCAGGACCAGTCTGTGCAGAGTCATAGGGCCATAAAAAGTGGTTCAACAAAAGAAGACAAAAATCTGAGGGATTAACATGCCAAGAATTGTCATTACCAACAGCCATACTCTCTCCTGTAACATTACACTCGTGGCATGTGGTTCATAATTGCATTATATTCTCACATTTAACCACTTCTCCATCCAACACACACAAACTCGCCAAGCAATGAACAATTTTCCCCTACAAAAATGCTGGAGTGTTTGGTTGTGCTAATGCTTTCTTTGTATTCTAATCAAGCGCGTTCTTCCCTGGAACATTACAATCCAGTGGTACATTTCAGATTTGCACACCAGGTTACTGCCCTGAACAGACACCAGCAGCAAAGCATCACTGGTTTTACCACTCAGAGCAATGACCCCCAGCTCAGCAGCTGGGTTTGTTTACAGAGCTTGACATAAACAACAGAATGACTGGGCCACGTCCAGCTGTTTTCTGGCACACCCACTGCTCCTCGCAATGAAGCCTGTGGCCCGCGCTGTCCTTTTACATTCTTGCCACTGAATGCTGGCCAAGAAGGCGGGACTAGCAGAAATAGAAGTTCCCGCCAACCAAGGCCAGAGTAATCTTTTACTGGCTGCAATAAACGGACATGTGTCAAGGAGAGTGACATGTTTGCAGTGAGTAAACCTTGATGCTGAGTAATTACTGTGCATGCACTTGGTGTTTTCACCACAGACATAAACAACATTATTGTGACCCACCTGACCGCTCCCAGTGCCCGTCTACCAGTAATATTTGTACAAATGAATGAACCCAATGATGTTTTATATTTACTGGATGTGCCAGCGCTCTCCTCAAATATATAAACCTTGTCCCAGACTAAAGAACCTTGAAAGGGGACAAGCAGGCTAGACGGAAAAATAATATGTCCTGCAGTGCCTTGTGAGGACCTTTTAGAGAAGGCTTGCTTGGCTATGAAGAGTAAAATGTTATTATATTGAATTTTTTATTTGGCTCAACGCAACTTCACCCTTTGTGGGCCTGATAATTGATAATGTATGTGATCAGCAGAACCAGGCACACAATATGTCTGATCGCTACAGTCGCACACAAGACTTAAAACGTGGGAGAAAACTTGAACCAAACGTCAGAAGCAAGTGAACATTGTTAAAACAGGCAATCATAATTTACGCTACATTTACATTTCTGTCTACTCTGTCCCTTTAAAGAGCAGTGCATGAAATGCCACATTATCGTGGTGTGAGATACATTTCTTAGACAATATAAATTGTAGCACGTTTGTGGACATATAAATATAGCCGAGGTAAGAGAAAAGTAAGCATGGCAGGGTTGAGGATGTTGGACTAGCTTTAGGGAGAAGTATGCTTCTCAGGAATGTATTTATTCATTGTTGTATTTAGTACAGTGCTTAATTTGAGCCGGTGGTTTCCGGTGCTCAGCACGGGCACTTAATCATCAACACTCGCACTTGAGCACCAGTTAAGGACAAGTTCATAATTGGTGGGCACAGGGAGATGAAATGATTCGCCCAGAATCACAGGATGTTGAGCCAACGCTGAAAATAGAAACTAGTTCCCCAGCTCCGAGGTCGGCAGCTCTGGCCATTAGCCACATCCCCTCTCCACTTGTAGTGTTGGTTGGTTCTGTGTTCGGCAGTGCTAACAGGAGAAATGGGCTGGTCAAAGCTGCCTCTTGACATCTCTTTTTTTTACAAATTAACCAGTGATTTTGTACATCATAAAAGTAAGGGTCCGACCTCCCGCCTTCCTTAGTGGAGTGCCAAGTCCCTCTTATGGCCCAGCTTTGCATTCCAAGTATAAAATTGGGCCACATAGAGAATCCCTGCCCCGCTCCATAGCAGAGCAGCCTGTGTGTCTGCTCTCCGCACAGTAGGTTGGTGGGGTGTGGCACATTTTGTATTCCAGACCGTACTGGGCAGTGCAGACGTTGGAAGGCCTGGAATAATCAATGGATCTCTGCACCACCTCCCATCAGCATCTATTATGGTCCCAGGCTCCAGTACATGTTGGGTACCCTGGGCCGCCGCCCGCCAGCATCATGCACCTAGCATTAGGCATGCCTGGGGGCACACAGAAAGCGCCATTTGTGGTCGCATTTACCAGGGCTTTTCAGGATTCCACCAGATACATAAAGACAGGCCCAGAAAAGGGTTGAATTAAGCCCAGTCCATTTATAGAATCAGGTTTTATGTAGGCACCGGAGGGCTCAAGGTTTTTCCCAACTCAGATTGTTTGGCTTACTGGCTGAAGACAAAGTCACGTGACGTGTCCCTCCTCATCATGGGAAGTCTAGGAGAGTTTGTGTGTATGCCTTGTGTACTTTAGCATCCACAGCACAGGCCACGCTGTCCAATTGCTTCCCTTACAAAGGGGGACCCGGCAAACCACCTGATGAGTTCTCCACTAATTTAGTCCTTGGATCAAGGGTAGCCTGAGCCAGAGATAGGGAGCTGGTAGACGAGTTGTCTTGCTGTGTTGTGTTGCATGACTTTTAGATGAATCTGTCACTGTGTTATTTTCTCTTTAGGTGTGCATGACCCATTTTATGCCAGCATGGCACCAGTTTTCTATTCATGAACACTTAAAGGGGTTGAGTAGTGCTATCAAGAGTTGTTTTGCCACGGGCACAGTGATCTCCAGCTCTAAGTGCAACATGGCTGTACATGCCCTTCAGCCTACTGAGGTGCAAGCAACAGAGTGATTTAGTATTGGAGGGATGATATTTTACACCCTTGGTGCACTAAACACTTCATTGAGACATCATCATTAATGCTTTCTCTGCTCCAGGCTGTAAGTAATTACAACTCACCCATCACCACCAGTCAGCAAGAACATCAATGGGTCCTTTCGTATACAGCATTTGTCTTGCACTAATTTTTGGAGGGTGGGAGCTACGGAACAATTCACAGAAACTGCATTTTATTTCAAAACAGGCCCCAGTTTACTGATATACACCATGTACAGTATATAGTTGCTAAATGTACAGATTGTGTAAAACTTACCACCTTCTGTAAACAGCTTTTCTTCCCTGTAGTTGGTAAAAATTAATGTTTTTGCTGTTTATGCCCTTCATGGAGTTCTATTTCTTGCAGGTAATGTGTCATTTCATATTTTTTCGCATTACTCGTATTTATTGTGCTAGTGCCAGGTGTGGTCATTTGCTGCCCGCTCATGCTGCTCTTGCGCTGACTACTTGGATTTAATCTAAGATGGAGATTTCTAGTTTCTTAAGGCACTCCAGGCTTGTTTACTAATTGTTCACATAACGTAGGGTAACAATTAAAGTTGCTGTGACACATTGCATAAAAGGGAGACAGTAGAAGTGCTCCATATTTACAAAGATTTGGAGAATTTCCATTCTCTGCTTTCACTGGTACACTGTGTGCTGGTAGCTCAAATGTAGGCACCCTTGCACCATAGTTTACAGGTACCTGCATTACAAGCAAGATTATTTTCTTGCCTTAAGGGACACCTTCCTGCACAAAAACAATCCTTAGAAGCGTTATCCTCTTGCTACGTGTGCTGCAGAATGCGGCACACATGGAAAGAAAAAATAACCAGCAGAACTAAAGATATTTCTTCGTTTTACACTTCATTGGGAAAGACGTGGTATTTCGATGCATTCATAGATTTACTACCTTTAGAAAATCTGAGAATGTGCCAAACTCCCTGTATGGATGCAAGGTAACCCACCTGTTCCACCCACGAAACTCCTCCCATCTTGAAATGTAACCTAATCTGGCACAAGTCAATGAGTTGCCGTACATTTCTTTCCAAAGCCACTCAAGGCAGCACAAATCGCCCCTTGCATGGCTTTGGAAATATTGATGGAATCTTTGCATTGTCTTTGCATATCCCTGCAAAGGCTTAATACATCTGGGCCTACATTTCATTTACAAAGCTTCTGCAATGAACTTGAGGATAAAGAGTCCTTCCTAGGCAAAGCATGTCCAATATGTGGTGAAAATGTCATGTGTAAATCCAAGTAGCACCTCCACGCCCGTGCAGGTGTCTCTCTGGGCCTGTAGCTTTAAGTGCTGTGAATCACGGCAAAATTAAACTGAAAAAATTCTCCAAAGCAAATGTTGAAGTGTATGTTTTTAATCTTCAAAACATAGATCCATGAAAAGTCTTAATCTTAATTGTTGTTTTCATTGTAGATAAATCAATTAAAGTATAGAAGCAGTGTTTAAATGCTACACCTATGTACGAAGTTCAATGTATGCTCTGCGGAAATGTTTGAAAAAGTATGGGCTTATGCCAAACTGATTTGGGCACACCCAAAATCCATAAATGAATTAAACAACACACAACAACTATAGTAACTTAATATATTCAAAATCATATATCTAAGTGGCACAGATGTTTTTGTTTCATATGATGCTGTTGCAATAAATAATCAAAAAAGTGACTTGGTGAAACAGTGACATAAAGTGAACGAATTAGTCTGACTATACACAATACAGACAACATCTGACCTAAATATAAACAGATAAATAATACACTAAAGGAATGTCTGTTCTCTTATGTGTCGACAGTTCAACATGCAGCCAATATCATTATTAACAAAACGAAACAAGTGCCAGTACTTAGTACTATTAGCTAAATCACTTAGTATTTGGACCTCTGAAACCAAATCAACAGGTCCACACTGTTTAAAGTGCCAATATTTATTTTATTTGGCAGCAAACGTTTTAATTGCTTTACAAAACAGCTCTATACAAAATGTATATTTACAAGGAAACATCAAAACAACATACTTGATACAAATCACTAGACACCAGAACACCCACAGTCATTCAATACATCCTTTCATTCATTCCCTCATTGAATCAATCCCATTCAACCCACAAATCACACATCCGCCTGACATGGTAGGTGATCCCAGAAGGCTTTGTGACACTCCGCGTCACACGCTGAAGTCGAGTGAGGCGCTTGGACAGTTTCCCCTGAAAATGGCTATCGCAGTTTGGGGTTGTACATTATTTTGGTCACGGTAAAACGAGGAGCACTGAAAAGACTCGGGAACTTGCAGTTACAAGGCTATGCAACTTTTTTGAAGACTAACTGGAGACACCTCATTACACCTCTTCATTTATGCTTCTGTAATATAGCAGATTCACTCTGCCACTTGATTCAGATTCTGTGGTCCTGATGAGAACCCTAGAATTTGTTGGGTTCGAAACGCGTCGACCCTTTCTTTGTTGTTGGTTATTGTCAAACAAACCTAGTCGTTAATTAGGCTTGTCCACTGGTGCACTGTAAATAATTGATGGACATTGTACATTGTGATACCTTGAGTTAGGTTTGCGCCACTGTAATATTGTTGTGTTATTTTGGGATTTTCTGGTTGTTTGACTTTGTAGTAGGCCTCTTTGGTTTTGTGGCCACCTTAAAAATTGAGTAGCTTGGTGTGGCCCTTCCATGTCAGGCGGATGTGTGATTTGTGGGTTGAATGGGTCTGATTGAAGGAGGGAATAAATGAAGGGATGTATGAAGGACTGTGGGTGTTCTGGTGTCTAGTGATTTGTATCAAGTATGTTGTTTTGATGTTTCCTTGTAAATATAAATTTTGTATAGAGCTGTTTTGCCAAGCAATTAAAAATGTTGCTGCCAAATAAAATAAATAATGGCACTTTAAATAGTATGGACCTGTTGATTTGATTACAGGGGGCCAAATACTAAATGATTTAGCTAATAGTACTCAGTACAGGCACTTGTTTCGTTTTGTTGTTATTTTGACTCAGCCTTACTGAGTAGAGTCAATGCCCTTTGGTGTTGCCAATATCATTGTTGGCACTTGTTTAGAATGGTTGACAGAGAATATGGATCAATAAAGTTGCCATTGATGTTTCGACCCTGTGAGTATGTGCTATTGGTCAGACATCATTGCAGGTCTTCCTCACTACTAGATAAACATAATCAGCCTAGATGCAAGGTGACCTTTGGGAAAATAAAAACTCCTCCATTTCAGGACGGAATCTACAACATGGATTGAAATGTATCCATAAAGGTATATCCAATATCATACATGCGAGCAACCCCAAAGTGGTACACGGTTCCTTCTATACACGATCACATTGTCACGATCTTCAGGCACTTCAAGAGCAGCCATTTCTGATGTCTTCCTGTGGCGCGGTGCGGAGAGAGGCAGAGGACAAGACAGAATTGGTCAAAATGAGAGAGAATGAGAAATACAGAGGAAACTACTTGGAGACAGGAGGCAAGAGGGAATGAGACAGTGAGATAGAGAGAAAAACTATGTCAGAAGAACCATGAGAGAGAGTGTAAGAGAGAGATATGGAAAGAGAGAGAATTATTAAAGTAAGTGGTGAATTAGCAAGATAAATTTAAAGAGAAATAAAGGAGGGAAAGAGAATGTGTTAGAGAGCCAGATGCATATACTTCATGATAGAGAACAAAAGAGATAGAGAAGAGAAAAATAGAAAACAAAGATAAAGAGATAGAGAGATAGAGCGACAAGGAATGGCACTGATCGAATGAGGGGTCCAAGAGGATAGAACAGATGGAAGACGCAGGACTCAGACCCACAGAGAAGAGGTTTAAGAGTGAACCAGCAAACGGAGTACTAGATAAGGTAATTCCAGCTATGCTTATTGAGTGAATACTGGCAAGAAGCTCTAATACCATCCTGTGAACTGGAGGAAAGGTATGCTGAGGGAGTGGGAAGCAGTAATGCCCAAATCTTACTCTAAATGATTTAATTCTGGTCGTGTGGCGAATTCAAGAGAGATGAAACATCAAGCAGGATCTGAACGACACAAGATAAAAAGATACGACTTTCTCGTCTTTTTATGTGCTGAGACTCCGCAGTTGTAAAGATAGCACTAGTAAAATACCTTTGTATTGTGGTAGCACACTATTGTGGCAAAAAATATTGCTGGCCAAAATGTTGACACGGTTTGCATGTGTAGGGATATTCTTTTCAAGTAATGACCAGTAATAAGTGCCAGATGCACGATCCAAGCCAGATGTTTCAGGATCATACACGACTTTCTAAACCATTGTAACAGATCATATGGGAGCTGGTCCCTGTTTGTGACTGTGACATGTTATGCAGCTGACATGCTTTAACAATAACTTCAAAGATGGGTTCAAAATAAAGCAACATTTGGAGGGATTTAGTCTACAAGCTTCAATACTTTTAAAGCATGCGAACTGCGTCCAAATAAAGAGACGCCAACAAAATAGATCAAACTCAGCCAGTGATAAGCAAAAATCATGTAAAGAAAGTGCAAGCCTGGAAAGTAAACATGCTCATTTCTGAGTCGTATTCTCAAGTCACAGTTTGCCAATCGCAAATGTGAATGCAAGTTCCATTGCACGCTGGTCCCAACTGAAAACAACAACTTCATGGGCAGCCCTTCTTAAAACATAAACTGCAAGCTCCCACGATCAACTTGATTCTCAGCAGGCACTCTGTCCAACCACCCACATTCGCATTTGCTTGCATTGGTCTTCAAAGTTTGTGCATGGACATGAAGAGGTCAACACTCCTACGTCTATACTAGAGATGGGAATCAATGCCTCTACCGTGGTGCTCATGCCTTTCATGGGAGATGGGTAGGGCGGAATTGGAATTAACTCATGTTGCCTGCATCATTCTTTCCTCCAGAGTGCCCTACACCAGGGGAAGGGAGCATCTGAAGATCTGTGTGCGTTACTCTTTCAATGCGAGATCCACACGCATCTTCAAATACCACACACTCCGGCCAAACCCAAGTGGCCATTTTGCAAAGCGAGCTGTTGAATGTGAGTAGTGCAGTTCCCACTCTTGCTTCATATTTTTTTAGCAAAAAAGTTGGTGAATTTGCACTGGTGCAAAATGCACTTTTTTCACCTGTTGGGATATTTGTAAAAATTATAATAATCTGAGAATCAGGCCTAGAGAGCATATAACTCAACCCACCGTTCTCTGTGGTCCAATACAATATGTTTAAAATCTGTATCCAGTATCTTAGCATCAACTTACAGAAAAGGCAGCAGACCCATACCTGTGCCGTAGCCAATTACTCTCTCCTGGAGCACACCGCTGGAAAACCTCATTTAAGGGCCATCATTAAAGGCCTGCTGCCGGTGGGCATAATGTTTGGATTGTGGGTCAGACAGGTTGTATATGATGCAGATCTATGACTCACGGATGACTTCACCGAAACATGTTGGTTAACAGCAAGGTGAGTCATTGCCTCCAGCACAGAAAGAAAACAACACGCTGGGCAAAGCTACCGTGCGCCCTGCTTAGCAAGCAGGCCTACCCTGAGCAGAAGGCCTTTCAAGTCATGTTACTCAGCAAAATGACAGGAATTGATAGACTTTTTTTTCTGTCTGCGTTGGCCTGGTTCTTTTGGATTCCACCCAAAGCTGTCCTCAAAGCTATCTAATACTTTTCACTGCACTAATTAGGTTATTAATATTGTTTAAAATGAAATAAATTACACGATTTACCTTGAGGTCATATTTTGACTTAAAGCTTAAAAGACGTGTTTTCGTCCAGTATTTTTCGTCTTTTACGTGTTGAACTTTTGAGAGACGTGTGGGGATGAGTCTGTTTTTTCCCCAGATGAGGCCGCCGGTGCTTTTCTTGGCCGGCTCTGTGAATTATTAATATTATTTTCTTATTTTCGAACCTCAGTAATACAGACTCTAAAGTTACATAAAATTAAAGAAACGCGTCACAGTTTTTAGCCTTCCCTCAGAAATTGTTTCTGATGATTCCGTCTGTTGCTCACAAGATGAGTTATAGCCCTTTTACTGGAAAATCGGAAAATGCTTCTGGGTTCCAAGAAAGTCCATCAACGAAAACAAATTCTAGGCTCCAGGTTTAAGTGACTTCACAACAATTAGCATCCAAGTCAAAGCCGAAGTTCTGCCGCCAATCAGAAGCCTGAACCCGTTTATATTTGCTTCCAATAAGATTCGCGTCTGCTAGAAAAAAATTGGCTCTTCACACCTAGGGTTTATTTACTCCATAACATGGAGCGGGCAACATATTTCTTCTCTTGGAGTAGGAGCAGGAGGTGTAAATTAGTCTGTGGGATTGGGTCATAGTTTATAAACGGGGGTGGCGGGCGTGAGATTTGTGCTGTGGTGGTTAGGGTCACTACGTGGGTGAAATTGTGAGCGGTAGAAGAAGGGCAAAGAACTAACCTTGTTAAGGGTACCAAAGGAAGGATGGACAATGTACTGAAGAGTAAACAACATTATTACAGCCCTTCAAATCTATCCAAGGAGGATGTCATGGCCAAGCAAGATGGCCGCACAGTGGCACTAGAGCACTGCTCTGCCATCCTCCTGCAAAATAAAACACAATCCTTACTACAACCACCACAACAGTGCCCAATACCTGTTGCAACAGCAGGGCAAGCAGCTACTGGATCTGAATGATTAGTAAAACTATCTCAATGCGTCTGAGGTTGGTATACCAGGGAAGGACAGAGTCAGGGTACTTTTTTTGTTGTTGCAGTTTTATATAGCGCAAACTCAACCCAAAGGCATTGGAGCACTTTACATGAGCACCAATTACATTACGCAAGGACACATTCATTTTTTGGGTAGGCATGGAGAGATTAAGTGATTTGTCAGATTCACAGAATGTTGAGCCAACGCCGAGACTCAAACCTGGTTCCCCAGCTCCAAAGTTGGCAGCTCTGGTTTGGGCCACATCCATGTGGGACTGTTGAAGAGTGCTTTGGTTAGGTCTACTGTGTGAAAAAAGCATCAGTCTGGTGTGAGTGCTAAAGAAGTCCTGAGCCACTCTTGAGACTGAGTTGGAACGACCTATGTGTATCAGACTGCTTGGGGGACATTTTAGTGGAGTTTAAGCAGCCCGGCACAGGAGGCTCAATATGGTGCCAGTACACCTACTGTCAGAAAGCGCAGTGGCCTGGGAGGTTGCTGTGACAGGCTGGTCCGTCCACGAGGGTGAAGCAGGAGAGGCCGAGGCCTTGCGGTGCAGCTGACAAGCGTCTGTGCTGCTGGCCAGGCCGTGCTGGAAGACTTGACAACTGGAGGTACACTCACAGACCAGGCAAAGAGAAGTTCTGGGGTTTGGGTCTGAATACTGCTGATTGAAGAAGCCTGCTTAGGTTGGACAACTTGCTAGGGCATTGTCAATAAAAGGGCATCTCAGGTCTCACAGAAGTAATCCAATCAGGGAATAACATCACAATAAACAAGCATTGTCAAAGCCAATAGGTCTAGTGTTGGCCGCCATACTTTTGGCAATTCTTGCCTTATTTTGTCATGGTTTTTGCAAAACGTTAGTGTTCAAGAAAATACCAAGCTCTTATGAATCTAAACAAAAACATGAACTGTAGACAAACATGTTGTTTTGGTGAAAAAAAAGCACCCATTCCCATAGTGCTCCTTGGCACTGAATGGAACTACTTTGTGTGACATAAGAAATAAACATGAAAAGAAGAAAAGAAAAGTAAATATGGACAGAAAGAAGGACAGGAAAGAGGAATGGCAGACAGACATTGTTGCAAAGTTAGAACACCCTCATGAGCTTATATTGGGAATTCATGTTAGCCGGTATGTTGTAAAAAAGCATCAGTCAGGTAAATAAAAATTTACAACAGCATTGGCGTTAGACAGGAACTGATAAAGTTGGGGCGTGCCCTGTAATCTCATTTGTTAGAAAGTGTCCTGTTATCACAAAGGCAACACTAAAGTAATAGCAACGTTTTCGTCATTGGCGGGCTGCTTCACTCTTAACTTGTATCTCTTTATCAGGACTGAGGTCTTGGGGAGACGCTGCGCACGCATTGCTTGAGCGAGGCTGTCCTTGGGCTTAAACGGGCTCCATTTCACAAAAAAGGAAAGGCTTTACCTGCAACACCTTGCGCCTCCCGCTCCGCGGAAGACGCTGCGGCTACTTTCGATCCAGGCAGCTTGGGGCTTTCACGAACACCGCCACAAGGACTTCAAGACCCAGGAGGCATTGGGTCCAAGGTGCAGCTGAAGCCCCCCCACCACCGACCGGGGGCTTTAATAACTCCTTGCATCTCCCGCTTCGCGGGAGACGTTGCGCACGCATTGCTTGAGCGAGGCTGTCCTTGGGCTTAAACGGGCTCTATTTCACGAAAAAGGAAAGGCTTTACCTGCAACACCTTGCGCCTCCCGCTCTGCGGGAGACGCTGTGGTCACTTTCGATCCAGGCAGCTTGGGGCTTTCACGAACACCGCCACAAGGACTTCAAGACCCAGGAGGCATTGGGTCCAACGTGCAGCTGAAGCCCCTCCTACCACCTAGTACTAATTAGAGCATCTTTTTCCCGTGGCGCAGGACGCGCGCGGGACGAGCCGGGCGAAGCCCGAGGCAAGTGCGGGCCCATCTGAGCACGTCCGAGACAGGAAGAGACTGGGCTGGGCCACCCCTTGAACACTGAACTCCCTGTAAGACTCATCCATAATTTCATTAATTGAAAATATTTGTTTGTATAAGTCGCCCATTTAGAATTGTTACTGTATACCTTCATAGTACTGGTATTCTATTTGTGAAATTGATGGCACTGAATAACAGGAAAGGGATCATGCCAGCTAGTACATGGAGGGGCGGTGGGGTAACAGGAACCCTAGATGCGTTCATTGTTGGGGCCACATCGGTCCTGGAACATGAAATCGCCTTAACTGAAAGACAACTGTCCTTAGATCTGATGTATCTTAGACGCTCATCACTGGGGCTAATAGCGGTTGCTCCCTCTCCTGACCAAACGAGCACACCTGATCTTCCTGTAGAAGTCGGAATTGCACTTCAGCCAGATAGACCAGTAACTGTGGATCTCAGTGTAATTGATGATAGTAGTGATTCGTCCTTAACTTACATATCTCCGGATTCCAGCGCTAGTTTATTATATCATCTACCAAACTCACTCACTAGAGCTAATAAATCGCCCAACTATCCAGTGGATAAGGGCCCTACTGTAAAGAGGAAGCGGGGTGGTAATTCGCAGAAGGGAGGCTGCGCTAAAAAGACGAAAGCCACTAAAATCCCTAACGTAGTAGCAAAAACAACTGAGGGCAGTAACATCATAACCAATCATGCCCAGAATTTGGTGCCCTTATGTAATTCACCTCATAAAGACGTGGTGAAATCAGTGGGTTCAAATCTTGATAGCAGAGAGGGTTTCATTGAAAAAATGGAACAATTGGTGAAATCTCTAATCCTACCATTAGTAGAGAGATCGAAAAGGATTAGTGATAAGTTAGAGCTGCTCGTACAGGCAACTCGAGGAAACTCTGCACTTTTGAGTAAATTGATTGAGAGTAGATCAACTGAACTCAAAAAGGGATCCACTGTTCCCCCTAATCATCAAAGTAGACTACCTGAAACCTCTGTCCCATGTAATAATGAGTCACTACGACGGGCGATTAATATTCCAGTGGGCAATAAACCATAACCAGTGAGACCTAAGCCCCAGGTAAGAGGGGAAGGCGAAGAAGGTCTGGGAGTTAGGTAAAACACAAAACTGAAGGATATAAGGAGTATGTCCAATACTACCACTCTACAGAGAGCAAAAAGTTCTGGTAGTAGTCAAATCTTGGACCTCCCCCCGGAGTCAACACCTTATGTAGTAGTTTTAACAGGTGAGCCCGAGTTGAATTACGATAAAACTGAAACCTACTATGAATTAAAAAAGAAAACCATGTATTGGTTAAGTAGGAATAGACCACTAAGACCGGATTTGCATGGCGAAATATTAAATGTTCGCAGAGTAAGCTGGATGGGCCATTGAACAAAGGACATGGATGGGGATTGCATTATTGTGAATTTCAGAGATTACCGAGTGGTACCGTATCTAAGTGGTTTCTATCATCAAAGGAAAATGGAGGGTATTTGTTGCTTTGATTTAAGATACTTTTATCCCCCACCATTCCCCGATTTTACTGGCCCTCCCCGTTATAGTATGCAACAAGACTGCCTTAGCTTCCCTTTGGGAAACAGGTTTAATGTACCGATAATTAATCGTTATGATTGCCTGTCTGGGTTAGGGTGTGTAGATTGACCGATTGGGGAGACGGATAACAAGAAACCCCCGGGAAAGACACCACCCGAAATGGCGATGGGCAAACATGTAACTTTAGGTCTTATTCAGCAATTTCCAGGAATTAGACCGGTTACCGAGGTGGTGCAATTAGGTACAGAGAATAATAGAGAAAATATAGAACAAGGGCCTAATAATGTGCCTAATGAAGGCAACACAGTAGTTGCAGGGATCAGCAGTAAAGTGACTCAGTTAGATATCTGGTCCATACTGTATTGGAATGTTGCTGGTTTGAGATCCAAGTTGGATAATTATAATTGGGTGAAACTTGTTAATAAATATGATATTGTTAGTCTGCAAGAGACCTGGATGGTAGATGTGCACCATTTGATTGGTTTTAAAACTATATTTACTCCTGCTATTAGCTCACTACGAGGCAGAGCCAAAGGTGGGCTCTGCACATAGGTATCCAACCTTTTTAAATATGACAAAATCGAGATTTTATATAATACCTGTTTTTACCATGTGGTTAGGATCCATATTGATAAAAAACTATGCTTATTGATTGTGAATTTTTATAATAATGTCCCCTCAGGAGATATTCCTATTGTTTTGAAGACCCTTAGAAATGGCATTTGTAGCACGATAGGGAAGGAGACTAAAGAGTCTATTGTTGTGTGGGGGGGGGGTGATTTTAACTGTCCACCTTGCACAAGGGGAGAGGGGGGTTTTTGGCCTCATGCTAGATAGAGATATGAATTTGACACATTTTGACCATTCCGAAATTGGGGACTTCTTGAACGAAATCATTTTTACATGTGATTTGGGGTTCGCAAATATAATGTGTCAGCCAGAAATGCCATTTCCCCCTACTTTTAATGGCAGAGGGGTATTCTCCGTAATTGATTATATTCTGATATCAACATATCATAAAGATAATGTCCTGAGATATAAAACGTTAGAGAATCCCCTGAGTGATCACTTCCCCTTAACTAAGGGTAGAAATTGTAAAACCAACTTCTGACCCTATGAAAGATAAAAAAAAACTAGGCGTTCTGCGCACAATGTCACCCTGCAAACACAGAATGGATATGCACTGAAGTGGTCTAGGGTGGTGCCCGAAGACTTTCTTTACAAATTAATTAAGACTTGCAAACTTAGCTTTGATGTTTGCCTGAGTGAGACAGCTGAGAACACTGATATAATTAATAGTTTTAATGTTATCAGTGCACAAATAAAGGCCGGACTATGGGTTGAAGTAAAAAATTTTAAAGGGAAAAAAACTGCTGGTTTGATAACACGTGTACCAAGGCCTATTCTAACCTTAAACGTGCCTTGAACTCCCCTGTTAGGGATGCAATTCTGATTAGGGAACTGCGGAGGGGATATAACGTGGCTCAAAAGAGGAGAAAGGATGCATTGAAGAGGGAGGCTTGGGAAGCCCTATGTGATGCTTCACAATCCCGTGATATGACAGCTTTCTGGAAGGCAGTAAATGCTCCCTTTTTTAACGATAACTCGAGGGCAAGGATCGAGATTGTAATTACTGAAGATGAATGGGTACATTTCCTTGAAAACCTTTATAGCATACGTACCTCAATTGAAGACATGTCTGACGAGGCATTACAGCAGGTGGCACCCAACTTCCCAAAGATTGCAACTGACTTGAATTTTACAGTAGAGGAAGTGATTTTGAGCATTAGATCTAGTTTGGGGGGAAATGCTCCAGGCCCCGACGGGGTTCCAGTGGACATTTTTAAGAATAATATGAATTTATGGGCACCACTACTCACTCGACTGTATAATGCCTCTTGTTCAGTGGGTCTGGTATCAACTTGGTATGAGTCTATCATAGTGCCAATTTTTTAAAAGGGTGATAGGGCCAGTTGTGCGTGCTATCGCCGTATATCACTGCTAGACTCGAGAGTTAAAATCCTTGGTAGAGTAATTTTAAATCGTTTACAAATATGGGCAGACGAGCATAATATTATAAGTGACCTCCAATACCGCTTTAGGAAAGGTATCGGGACTGTAGACCAGTGCCTTAACTTGCATATCCTCCTGGAAAAATATACTAAAGCCAAAGTTGGTAGGATGTTTTTAACTTTTGTAGATCTTACATCCGCCTTTGACTGCGTGACCCACAGTAAGTTGTGGCTAATTTTAGAACGTTTGGGGGTGGCGGATAACATTATTCAATTTCTTAAGGATTTATATAATGGTGCAAGGGCCTCGATTCGATTTGGGAAAAATGGCGCATGCACCAGGATGTTTAGCATTGCCAGGGGTGTACGTCAAGGATGTGTCCTGGCCCCATTTTTATTTACTATTTATATTAATGATTTAGAAAAAAAATTACTGCAGGAAAGTCAGGACATGCCACTGGCTTCCAATCGCCCAATACCAGCTTTAATGTATGCTGATGATGCAGTACTGATGGCCAGGACTCCGCTTGCAATGCAAAAAATGTTTACATCATTTGCAACCTTTATGACCAATTTGGATTTGAGAGTCAATTCCACAAAAACTTTTTGTATGAATTGTGGTCCCCGTACACTGACAGCTAAGAAAACAATGTACATTGACTCCAAACCATTAGATTTTACTCAAACTTTTCCCTATTTGGGTATTTTGTTTGATTGTTCTGGTCAATGGTGCAACGCAGTAAAAACTAGGCGATTGCTGTTTTTAAAATATGTTGTGGCACTTAAATCACTTAGCAAGAAAATGGGAAAGAAACCTATTAAAGAACTCCTACTTATTTATAAAGCAAGTTGCATTACAATTGCCACATATGGGGCGGGAATTTGGGGTTATATCAATGTGACTATCCTCCAGGTAATGGAAAATAAATTCTTAAGATACCTGCTTTCAGTCCCGGATAGTGTGTCTAATTTCAATTGTCATACTGAACTTGGACTGCAGTACTTGGAAGATATTATCAAGGTACAGCCGGTTCTATTGTGGCACAGGGTTTGGTCCACAGAGGAATGTTCTTTTAATCGCCTCATTTTGAGGGACGCTATAAATCTTGATTGTGCCCACAAGATGAGATGGTTACAGTATATTAAGACATTCCTTGGGAACATTGGTCTTTTGCAGTATTATGAAGAACCCGCGATGCTGAATTTGATATCAAGGAAAGATCTGAAGAAGTTATGTATACATTACTTGGAGGAAAGTAGGTTAAATGTGGAACTTAACAAAAAATCCGTGATCCCACATCAATTGATAATGACCACAAATGTTACCCAACCATATATTAATTTACAAATGAGAGACTTTGAAAGGTTCTTGTTAATCCGTCTTATATTTGGGATTTTATTTAGGCTGTTAAGTTTCCCCACTGTGAACGATTGGTCTAGGCTAATTATTAAGTGTCCTTGTGACGATCGGTCTGAACAATCTGATATTCACATTTTAC
The DNA here is from genome assembly GCF_964261635.1 of Lissotriton helveticus. Classification (NCBI taxonomy): domain Eukaryota; kingdom Metazoa; phylum Chordata; class Amphibia; order Caudata; family Salamandridae; genus Lissotriton; species Lissotriton helveticus. The sequence goes on from NC_136063.1 coordinate 1,493,255,837, forward strand.
TTTTTTTAAAAGTTTTATTCAACTCCCAGGAAAAGGTGGACATTGCCCATTTTAAAATATATGAATTTTAGACAATGCCGACTTGCCTTTTTAGCTATTCTGAGGTTAGATGACATTTTTACTGTCGCATCTATTTCGGCTTTTCTTAAAAATGTTTTTATTTCACGGAAATCAATAAATAATTAAGTCGTACTGAGCTATTTGTATGATATTTTTATGAAGTTGGATACCTTGACTTTTATTACTTTGTATTGTATATTTACTTGATGTTTAATTGATGATGTGATTTTACTGTACTTTTATGGTTATTATGTAACATAACCGAATAAAGATATCTGACTGACTGAATACCAAAGTAGAAGCAAAGTATAAACAAAAACACTGGCGCTGAAAAGAAGTACCTTGTGTGTGGATGTGCTCCTTGTTAAAGGCAGGCGCTCAAAATGAAGTGAGACAGTATCTGAAGTAGGCTGACCCATTGACCTATAATGTATGCTATAGTGGGCCAAAACATGACATAAAAACAGACGAATGGATTAAGAGAAGTGGCTGGGAGCCCCTTTATGTAAGTATATTATATATATATACTGTTAATAAAATCAAAAGGTGTTGGCTAATGCCAGACCTAGAAAGCTATAGCAAAGGATAAGGCAAATTGGTCTCTTGAAAAATTCATTGCATTAAAGATACAAATAATGCGTTTAGTGTTAAGCCAGGGGTTTAAAAGCTGTTGATATTGGTGGCTGGCTGGTAAAGGGAACAGGAGAGGGTCAACGAGGTGGGCTGCCTGGTATGCATAGCAAGAAGCGCAGCATAAACTATAGGGAGTTAGGTGAAATTAAAGGGCAGAGAAGAAACACACTCACACTAGAAACTGACTGGCAGTAAGGAATTAGCTAATATTGGTTAGGCGGTGTATGATTTGTTGTGGGGTCAAGGGAATACCTGTATAGAAGTTTTTGCATAGGTGCTAGAAAAAAGGGTCGGCGAAGAGCTTGATACTAAAGACATTCTCTCTTTGCTTGTGGGGCATCATATTACAGCGAGCACAGGGCCATACAATAAAACAAACAACATTCTGAGTAAACACAGAAAAATACAGTTCTTGGGCACTGTCGGACAAGCAATATGAGGAGAATCAAGGTGTCCAGGCTGGCCCAGAGTGACAAGACAGGACAATAAACTAAGGCAACCGATGCTGATCATGATGTACCATCACAGAACACGCCCAGAGACAGCATACACACGATGGGGGATCATTGCCTGTCATCATGACGACTATAAAGGCACAACTCTTAAAGTCAAAAGAGTTACTATCTTAATCAAAGTTAATTTGTTGAGAGCAGATTTCAGGAAGATTTTTGAGAGCAAAAGAAACTGATGTGCAGCACTAGAGCACATCTAAGGGAACAGTCAAGACCTGCAAGATAAAAGTGACCATACTTCCAAACCTAGCTGACAAACTAGGCAACAAGGTAGACGATGCAGAAGGCAGATCAGACAGGAACAAACTGAACTTTCTGGGATTTCCAGGGCATGCACAGTTTTAGGAAGAACTGGAAACTCTCATTTACCAGGACAATTAAATGGGAAGGATTCCAAGAAGTGATGTGGGACTCGGGATCATATGGCCAAAACATATAGTGTTAAAATGCAATTGGAAAAGTAACTCAGCACGCCTCAGGGTGATCTCATACATTTCAAGGAAGCTAGACCTAACATGAGAGTTATGGTTAGATAATAGCACTTAGCAGGCGCCTCAGGAGCACCTGAGATTGGCTTTACAAACACAAACATGACATAGAGCACTTCTGCACCCACATCGTCGGTAGAAATTAGAATCGTATTTCTCATGCTTCAGTTAATTAAAACCAGACACGAAAATAGTCGCCATAAAAGTAACAGTAAAAGTACAACTTATAGTTAAAATTGTTGTTAAAATCACATTTCTGTCTCAGTAAACACAAACACAGGTACATAAACCTGATATGCTTCTTCTACTCCTCATTGATGCTCCAGTCACTCCCTGGAAAGTGCTGCTGTTTTCAACACTAGGTGCCTTTCACCCGCCCTCAAAGTCATCCCTTGAGGGGAATCTTTACACAATACTTGGCGCAGTGAACAGTGGGCTCTTGTTTTATTAGTCTCTACAACTACACAAATAATTAACTTATGGTATTTATCACACTTTTTGTTCATTGTATATTGTTTTACCAGCTTTAAAAAAAATCTTAATTGTTAAATGATTGCATTTATCCATTTCGACCCCCATATTTATCGAACCATGTACAGCAAACTGCTGGGTTCGAAAAAATGGGGATGGGGTCGCCCTAAGAATTTTGGGAAAAGTTAAATAATCTCTGTTTGAGTAAGATTCAACTGAAGCCTCTTTTCTAATGGTTTTAACAAAAGAACCAAACATGGGCCTCATTACACTGTGGGTCAGATCATAACCGACAGGCCGTCGGTTGCGTTCCAACTGACATCTGGTGCTGCAGTTCGACCGCCGCATTATGAAGTGCAATGGTCCGAGGCACTGGGCGGAGGGACCATCCAATGCTTCCGAGGGCTCACGTAGCCCGTACGACCATCGGTCGGAATGTAATACCCTACAAAAGGGTGGTGCCTGCTCAGACGCCGCCATAGGGATTACGATGTCCCTTTCAGACAGCCTTTCAATAAGCGTTGGTATAGTGCCTGGCACACAGTACTTGTATGTTTGAAAACCTCCATTATTCCAATGTGGCTTCTGCTGTGGCCCTTTTTTGGGCAGAGCACAATCCGCAATGGAAAAATGGATGTTTCCGACCGCCTCATGGGCGGTCGGATCCTAATTTGGCAGATGGAAGCTCAGACTACTAGTTGGGGGGTTTCCATTCCAAAACAATGTAGGTCAAACGCACGTCCGATCGGCATTGTAATGAGACCCAAAGTTTTGTACATTTTATTATGAATTCTGAACAATGATTTGTTTGTATTTCAGTTGCCTGTTATTATTTAATTTTAAAGAATTAAGTATTAAAATCATTGACGCTTTTAACAATTCTTATGGTTTATTCTAAACATTACAAACATGATGATGATGATGATTACTATTATTATTACAGTTTCATAAAATGTATTTGCACCAGTTAATTAAAACCCTAGCAAAAGAATAATAAATAACAATAAATATGAAATTAAGATTCTAAAAAAAATCCTCAGTGTTCGAGGCAGTCTCTGTTCTTGTCTCTGACCTTAATCATTTTTGTTGCTATTATTGTCATCAGTGTAAAACAAAATCATCATCATCCTCATCGCTATCACCATTATAGGGTTGTCTTGCCAATCCACAGCTGTGAATAAGGATGGCTAATATTTATAAGAAGCTATTTAAATTGATGGGGTGTGGGTCTCTGTGGTGCACCAGGTGAGAGAATACAGACACGTCTTGATTTGGATAGTGCTAATTAGAAAATAAATATTCACCTGTTTATTGTGCGAGCTGTCACTCTTTAGGTTTCTCTCTGCAACCTCCAGGGAACATTCAAAATACAAGTCAAAGATCTTCTCTTGAATAACCAGCTGGAACAATACACCCGAAGTCAATATTACTAAGTTTTTTATCCCCTAGAGAAATTATGGCTATCTCCTTTGTTTGAGACACTTGCGGGTTGCAACTTTATGTTCTCGCTACATGTTTCCTCTTTTTTGTTTGCGCTCTTATTGTATTGGGTTGGTTTCGCTACAAGTGTTTAGAATGTTTACTTGTTTAGTGACTAACCGTACCCTCTCTGTTCTGATGTTCAGCGCTCTGATACACGTTTCGGGTCTTGTTTGCGCTTTATAAAACTTTTCAATTAAATAAATAAATTCATAAGGTATCTGCCACATCGGCACTAAGCAACTGGTTGTTAGTATAAACCTCTCGCTACCATAGTTTTCCATTTCCTAAAGCATTGAGCAGCAAGAGTCCAAGGAGCGGATTTACAAGTCACTTGTGCCGCCGGTGCGTCACTTTCAATATGGCAAAAAGGGACGCTCCGGTGGCGGTATGGGCTTGTGAATAAGCCCCAAAATATTTTACCAGCAGGGCAGAGACTCATATCAGCAGTGAGTGCTGAACTCGCTGAGCCATCTTGTCTGCCAAGATATAATTGTGTCACAGGAAGGACTTCTACTACTAAAAGACCGTTATCTGGACAAACATGTGATGATGGTGTTTCTATAAATATTATTACTATTATTATTATTGTTGCTGATGGTGGCGGTATTATTTAAATGAAACCTGCTAAATCATCTATGTACAAAACCCAATAATTGTGACCAATGAGGCACTTTAAGATTCACAGAACACTATCAGCCTGATTCATGTAGGTAAATTGCACTCGCAAAGGGCCAGATTCTGAGAATCTGTCCCTTTGCGAGTGCGATTTTTGCATTTGGTATTCATGATACCAAATGCAAAAATCGCTATGTAAGAATTCGCATATTTGCGTGGAATGGCATTTAAGGAATCTCTAATAGAGATTCCTCAAATGCTATTCATGACACAAAACAAAATAGCGATTTTGGACTTTTGGGGCCGCTATTTACCGACAGGTCAGACCTGTCGGTAAATAGCAAAAACTCAGAAAAATGCGTTTAAAAGCATTTTTCAAAGTTGCATGTAGCACACACACATGTCCTTTGGACATGTGTGTGCGCAACACCTGTCCAAAAGTGCATTTTAGGGGTGCTACAGGGCGTCCTTTGGACACCCCTGCCACCCTTAAAATCGCTATCTTAGTTGCGAGTAGCAAATTGCTACTCGCAAATCCCCATTCATTCCTATGGGCCTCTTGGCCCATAGGAATGAATGGGGAGTATTTGCGAGTAGCAAATTGCTACTCGCAAATAAAGAACATGTAGGAATCGCTATTTAAGTAGCAATTCCTACATGAATGCCGTTTTGCGTGTCCTCAATAGCGAATCGCTATGATTCGCTATTAGGGACACGCAAAACGGCATGTACATGAATCAGGCTGTATGTCCCTCATTGTTATGTTATGTTATGTTATGATTTTATTTATATAGCGCACGGCTACTCAACAAGAGTGTCCCGGCGCTTTCAGAGGGCGGCTCAACAGTGAAAAAAGCATAACAGAGAACAGACAAAAAAAAAAAAGTGAGGTGAAAAGAAAAATAACCTAAAGATTAAAAAGCCAGGTCTTCAGGTTTTTCCTGAACAGGAGCAGGCTCGGAATGCTGCGTAGAGCAAGGGGCAAAGAGTTCCACAACTGGGGGGCCTTAAAGCTGAAAGAACGACTCCCGATGCGAGCCTTCCTCACACGGGGCACCACGGCAAGGAACAAAGATTCCGACCGCAAGGAGCGGGCCGGACGGTAGAAGGCCAGTCTGCGCTGCAGATACTTAGCACCGGAGCCAGAAAGTGCCTTATGCACCAACGTCAGCGTTTTGAACATTATCCGCTTTCGGATAGGGAGCCAGTGAAGTGACTGTAGTACCCCCGATGTTCTTGCCCGCCTAGGAAGGCCGTAGATGGCGCGAGCCGCAGAGTTCTGCGCCACCTGCAGCCTTTGGATCAGATACTCCGGAAGCCCTAAATAGAGAGCATTAGCGTAGTCCAGTCTAGATCCTATGAGAGCTTGGACAATGATTTTCCTATGCTCCTCTGTGAGCAGGGGTAGGAACTTCCGGAGCATCTTAAGGATGCCAAAGCAGGTGCCCGTCGGACCAAGAATGTGCGATCTGAACGTGAGGTCATTATCGACCTTGACACCAAGATTTTTGGCAGCCACAGACGGCTGGGCGGGGGGGCACATGTCAGCCGGCCACCAGTCACGCCATTCCGATTCCGACGCGCACCCAAAAAGCAGAACCTCTGATTTACTAGAGTTGGCCTTAAGACCATTCTGCTGAAACCAGCCAAAGACCCTCTTCAGACAACCCTGAATGCTCTCCCCGTCGAATGATTGATCTTTCCTGCAGGTGAAGAGAAGCTGCGTGTCGTCCGCATAGGACACGATCTGGGCCCCCGAGGCCTCCACGAGTTCCGCCAGAGGGGTCATAAAGATGTTAAAAAGGGTCGGGCTCAACACAGAGCCCTGTGGGACCCCGACTCCCAGTGGCGGCATCTCAGCGGAGCTCGAAGTAGCCCAGACCGTTTGTCGACAGTCCTCCAAAAATGAGGTGAACCATTGGAACACCGTCCCCCTCAGACCGATGTCATAGAGTCTGGAGAGTAAAGCCTCGTGGGGGACGGTGTCGAAGGCCGCCGACAAGTCCAACATGACAAGCACAGCCTTCCCCCCTGCATCCAGAGTCTCGCAGATGACCTCTGACACCTCGAGGAGTGCCGTCTCTGTACTCAGATTAGGCCGAAAGCCGGATTGCGAGGGATGCAGGAGATCATTGGACTCGAGGAAACCCGAGAGCACGCCATGCACGTGCTTCTCCGTGAGCTTCGCAAGAGCCGGCAGAAGAGAGATTGGCCGATAATTGGCCAGAACCCCGGGATCCAATCCCGGCTTTTTGAGGAGGGGGATCACCATCGCCCTTTTCCAGGACAGAGGGAGCCGCCCCTCTCTCAAAGATGAATTCAGGAGAGGATTCACCAGGGGGTTGAACAGCGGCGCCATCCTGGCCAAAAATTTGGCCGGGCAGGGATCGAGTGGCGACCCAGACTTGAGCGTGGCCAACAGTGCAAGGGAAGCATCTGGGGAGACCGACGGAAACTCCGCCAGAAATACATCTGGCGTAGCCGATGGAATACGTCCCCCCCGATGCCGCCAACCCCATCCGCAGACTCCACAGAAAAGGAGGCCTGGATCATTCTGATTTTATCAGTGAAAAACCTAGCCAGGTCACTGACCCAGGTCTCAGATGGAACAGCTTGCTGAAGATTCGACCTGGGGGCTGTGAACTCCCTAACCACGGTAAAAATCTCCTTGCAGGAGTTGGCGGCCGCCTCGATCCTCCTGGCGAAATACTCTTTTTTTGCGCACAGAATGTTATGATGGTACGCTTTAACCGCCAACTGATAGGTGCGTCTGGCCTCCGCGTCGTACTGAGAGCGCCACGCCCTCTCCGCAACCTTGCACAAGCTGCGTTCAGTACGCAGCGCCCCGGTATACCACGGCGCAGACTGTCGCTCACCCCCTGATCGAAGAGCTCTTACAGGGGCCAGGTCATCCAACCTCTCTAGCAGCCATGCTTGCAGAGTCTCCGTGTCCCGGTCCAAGTCACCCACGATAGGACAGGGATGGTCAGCAAATACCTGCTCAAGCAGATCCGGCGTGACTCTATGTAGCCCCCTCGAGGCGGGTCCAGAATGGATCGAGCGCTGCCAGATGGCAGATCACTCCCTTGAATGGAAAATCTGGCCAGTCTATGATCTGACCAAAGTACAGGGAGGAGTTCTATATTCACCAGGGGAACAGAGGAGAACACCTGATCTAATGTATGCCCTTGCTCATGAGTCGAGCCCGACAACGAAGGAGCGAGACCCAAAGGAGTGGTAATGTCATACAATTTATTTGAATTCGCGTCTCCCACAGTGTCCAGATGAAAATTAAAATCACCCGCCAGCAGGCAATGCTGAGCAGACAAGGCCAGTCTGGGTAGAATCTCCTGGAGGTCCTCAAAGAAAGAGCCCGCCGACCCAGGAGGCCTATAAACCAGCAGGCCCTTCAAGGCTTGGTGAGGGGACAGCCTGATGGCAAAGGCAAGGGACTCAGAACCTGCTATCGTCTCCGTAGGGAGGATAGAACATGGGGCGCTTTTCTTGACCACCACCGCCACTCCACCACCTCTTCCCTTGGCTCTATCCTGACGGAAGATGTTGTAATCCGGAGGGATAGCCGCCAAGATGTCCGGGTTGGACGATTCCCCCAACCAGGTTTCGGTCAGAAGGAGGCATAAAGGTTTCTCCCTGACCAAAAGGTCGTAAATGTCGAGGGCATGTCTACCTAATGAACGAGTGTTCAGCAGAAGGCACAGATGGTTCACCTGCCGCTCGGCAGACCGCTGGACGGGGGAAGGTCCAAAGGTAGGGGACCAGCCGCAAGCAGGGCAGCGATGCTTACCCCTATGTCGGCCAGGAAACACCGATCGGCACGCGCAAGAATAGGATTGCAGGGAGCGTAGAATTATTGACCAGTAGTGAATCATACCAGAGTTTCGCGCAGCTCCGCCGCCTCCGGAACGCTGACGGGCGCAGACGGGCTGACTCAGGCGAGACTCCGGCGCTAGGGACGGCGCTCCCGCAAACGCGACCGCTAACGCGGTAGAGCGTCCCTTTCCTTTTATGTGGTCCACTAGAGCGCTCTCACCGCTCTGGGCCACACTCAAGATGGCCGCCGCGTAAAGATTTCCCAATCCCCGAATGAAGCCCAATAAAGCCCGAAAACGGCCGCTAGAGCCGTGAAAAGATGGCGAAAATGCGTGCAGGAGTGCTAGGGGTGTGCTGTCTGCATTACAGGATGGAAAAAACAATTTTTTTAAAAAGACGATTTTTGCTTAAAAAAGCTTCAAACAGCTCACAAGAACAGCAATTTAAGATAGCCCTAGGCAGGTAGCGCTTCCAGGTCATATTTGCCACAGAATCTCGCGAGCGCTGACACAGGGCTCCTTTTATGGGGTCCACTAGAGCGCTCGTTCAGTGGGGCACTCGGTCCTGAGGCAATATACCTACTAGTGGAAAAAATATCACCAGAAACAGTGTAGTATCTCACCTTGGTTTAGAATCCCAGCAAAAAAGCAGTGGTAACATATGTGATGGCATGTGCACTACATCTGGAACCTCATTTACGCTGCCAATCAACAAAAAATAACTATTATATGTTTTGGCACCATCACGGATTTATAGTATTGTGCTAATATACTGTATAGTATTTTAATTGCATTTATATAGCATTTCATACTCCTGACTATTGTTATGAACAATAGGACAACACAATATTCAACCAAGAGACAGGGGCAAAATGTAGCAAGGTTTTGTATTGCCCTTGCCCCATGCAAGGCGATGCAGGGTGACACAAATCTTTAAATAAGATTTACCAAGCCATGCAAGGCCACCTTTGCATGGCCCTGCATGGCTTGATAAATCTAGAGTAAAGCAATGCAGCGCAAGTCGCTGCCTTTTGTTTCTCTGCCCCAGGGAGGTGTTCCATGGGTGGAGTGTGGGTGTTCCCATGCATACACCCATTGATATTTGCGCATTCCTAGATGTACCAAGACAGGTAACTTGGAAATGTGTCAAAATGCTACGCCCCCCAGATGAGGTGTATTGAGGAGAAATATCTTTATTTCCTTGTTTCCCCTTACTAAGTGTGTTCCATTCTGCAGCACTCTTAGAAAGATGAAAATGTCTGTGAGAATTGTTTTTGTGCAGGAACGTGTCCCTTCTCGCAGAAAAACAATCCTGCCTACAATGCAGACACCCTCGCAACACGGTGCACGGATGCCTGCGTTGGCACAAGGCAGCACATTGTGGACCTGTGCAGGAGAGAACAGGAACACGCCATATCAATTTAAATATGGAGCTTTCCTGCCCTCTTCCTTTCACGCACCTCTGCAAGGTGTCTTGCTGTGTTGCACGAAAGTATGATAAATCTCGCTCCTGTGTATATTTATAAATCCAGACCCACATGACTGCTGTAGGAGTCATTTACAAAAACGTTTTTGCTAGTATGGTGGTTGGTATCAGAAAAAAATCCAATTATTGTTAGCAATGAAAGTACATAATATGAAATAAATATGTAATATATACATTGTATGAGAAGGCGTAAACAGTGAAATGGGTACAGCACGTCAGTGTTTTTTATTTTGAATTTTTGATGTATCCATCATCATTGGATTGATACTCAATCACATAGGGTCCAATAACCATACACAACTGCCGCCAAACCAATAGCCACAAACATTAATGTAGGATTTGTGGTGGTTATGGTCAGTAAGGGAATCCACTCAGTAGTTTTAAGGAGTCCATTTAATAATCATTGTACTCAGGTTAGGCGTCAAGTATAGTCTGCTATGAGGAAATTGACGTGGATGTAATGTTGTCATTTCAGTGTCTTTTTGTTAAACATGTGCGTGAGGCCATCTACACGACAAGGTGTTGAACAAACAACAATAGCTGACCTTTCAATAAAAGCAGGTGAATGCTTTAATCCCTTCGGTGCTGATGACGGCTCCCGGCCGTCATGAGTCAAAGTGGGCTTGTGCTGATGACGGCCGGGAGCCGTGATGACCACGCCCGCGATCGGAATGTCCAGCTCCGGCGCGGAATTCCAGCTGCGGCCAAGGTGTTAAGGCTGAATACAGAATCTATACCAACAAAGTACCAATGGATAGGCAAACGAGTCAGTCAATTTCCGATTCTAGGAGGCGCTGCTGAGTTGAGAACATTTGCAGCTAGTCGTCAACCGCAAGCATGGATCATGTATGTCCAGGGTGTTTTTATTGGACTTCTTGTGATTATATATCAAGCTAATGGTGTTGAACGGATCCAATATTCAAAATAAAAAGCACTGATTTTCTGTACCCATTACACAGATTATACATTCTCATACAATATATATTATATTTATTTATGTCATGCATTTATTTCATGCGATGTACTTTCCTTGTTAACAATGATTAGATTTTTCTAATACCAACCACCATACTTGCTAAAAGTTTTTTGTAAATGACACATGACTAAGCACCAAAGCACATTAACAGACACAGTGTCTGCTTTATCACAGGTGATGACTGGAGCGACAATAATTTTTGGCACCCCCATAGCCCAGGACTGCCTCCTCAGATTCATTCAATACAACAGGGCGAAAGTGCCCCTCAGCTCTCCAATAATAAGTTATTGCTAAAACAGGGCCTCCCCTGAGGTCAGCGCCCCCTCCACAGGTCAGCGCCCAGTGCGGCTGCACCAGTTGCCAGCCGCGGCCCGTGGAGGGAGTTGCAGTGGGGCGAAAGGCGGGGCGGGGAGTGGCAGGGTGGGGGATGCTAAAAACCGGAGTATGGATAATTGGAGGTAAGTAAACAATTTAATTAATAAAACGAATTTCGTAGCGCGGGCTGCATCGCATTTTTGCCCCTCCCCATCCCGCCTTTCGCCCCACCGCAACTCCCTCCACGGGCCGCGGCTGCCAGTTGCACTGCCCTAAAGCTGGCCCTGAACAGACATGCAGGACTTTGCCCTGTCCATGTGAGACAAGTGAGAGATAGGAAGCACTCTTGCAATAATACTTCATGGAAATACCGTGAATGGTGTCACCAAGCAAAAGATTTGTGAAAAACAAAATCTATCAAATAAGAGTTAACTTTATTACTGCTGCTTCCCCCCTCAATATTATAATGTCTTGCGCCATGAAATTCGTTTTATTTATTTATTTATTTACATTACTCCGGTCGGCCGTGAGCCTGAGTTTACTACCCGCCACCCTGCCCCTCCTCCGCCCCACCCTACTGCCCCGCGACACTCCTTCCACGAGCCGCTAATCAGTGAGGGTACCTAAACTTCCCGGCATTACTGCAATACATTTAATGGGAGAGAACCGCCACTTCTCAGGAGCAAGCCGGTACTCTAAAGAGTGAGTACCTGCACTTCTATATTTCCAATTAAAGCACTGATTTGGGCCCCTATGGGCATGCACAGTCACTGAGACCGTACATTTATAGAAAGGAATATGTCGGAAGAACTCATTTTCCACTGATGCCCAAAGAAAAACCACAGTTTGGTCAAAATGTATTCCCATCAGGAGTATATTTCTCTCAATTTAAAGCAAAGCCCATGTTTAATTGTACAGAAAACCACAAGTATGAAACTTTGTATGTTTCTTTCACTGTCAGGAGGACCTGCTACTCAGTTACCGCTCTGGCAGCTCTTAAGCAGAAGCTCAGCTTGCTTCCAGGCCCCGCCCACCATCTTTTAAGTAATTTCAGTCAGAGACCACCTGGCACTTCCGGTCTAGCCCTGACTGCATAAATATTTTCCGTCATCAGATCCCCCCTGCGCCGACACTGCTTTAGATCTCTCCGACAGAAATAACACAATTATCAAAAATTGGTGTTCCACCGCGGCTGCACATGCGGGCACTTCTGAGCAGCTCCAGAAATGAGGTGTAAATGGACCAGATCAAACAGCAGTTGCTTCTTTTTTATTATTATTCCAAAAGGGATTCCGTAACTCAAAAAAACATAAACAGGGATTTCGTGTCAAGATTTCGGGACTAGTAAAATGTGTCATCGTCGCTGATTTGTTTGGTCAAAGAGCCGGCAAAACATGAGCACAGCTCTGGGATTTCTGCAGTTTTAAAATGGAAATGTGGGGTTTCTGGAAGGGGGTCGATTATTGATACTGGAAACTGAGACTTCCATGTACACAATGAAGGGGTGGTGGGGTGCACCAGCATATCTTTCTTATGCTTTCTGTACAGCTGATGTGCACCCGTTTGGCTGCATCTGCTACAACAGTGCTTAATTTGTATAAAAAAAATAAGTGCCAGTGCCTAAGGCACTTCATAAGAGACCACTCCAACTGGCACTACCCACAGCCCTGCCCCTGCTGCCGAATGCCATTACCGGCATTACCAATGTGGCAAATTTATCAGCTTTAAAGAAACACTGCACTGCTAAATGTGACAGAAGAATAGACACTCAGTGCCACCATGTGTATTGTATTGTATTGTATTGCGACTTATATAGTGCACGTATCACCCGAAGGCATCAAGGCGCTTGCCTTGGGACCCGTCCTGGTTTTTTCCTGTGAGATAACCCCTACTGGGTATCCCCAGGGTGAAAGCCAGGCATCCCGCAGCGGGTGGGCCGCCGTAGTGGAGATTAAGCAACTATTGCCCAGATTTGCAGCATGGGACCCCATGATTAGAATAGGCACCAAGGCGAGAATTATCGAGTCCGTGGTCATTTTTGGGCTCAGGACCCTGCCGCGTCGGGAATTGAACCCTGGTCCCGGGCCAGACCTCTGCATCAGGGTGTGGTGGGTGTAATTTTATGAATAGGTGCCGGTGTTTAGAAATAAGTGCCAGTGTTGAGCACCGGAAAACACCGTCACAAATTAAGCACTTAATTACTCAGAAGCTAAAAATTACGTTTTTTTCATCCTCTTTAACACTAAATTGCAGCTTAACATGTGAAGTCAGAACCCACAAATTCTACTGCCTCATAAACTTTGCAAGTCACATGAACAGTACCATAATCAGTCAACATAAAATTGTTTGTATGCCGCATTAAACCACAGTTTATCTGCTTCATCATACCATAAATAACAGGTCTTGTCCATTTTGATGTTGCCTAATGTATCGACCTAGAAAGAATGAAGCACCAGTCGATCCTGCCAGGATTTGCATTTATGAACTAAAGGTAACTCTAGAACTCAGCAGCAAGCGCTTACACTCTGACGCAACTGTCTGGCTAAGGCACACATGAAGCACAAGAGCATGGACGCAACTAGAAGATGTGGCAAATGAATATAGAGATGGGAATTTTGATGGCACGAAATATCGTAACCAGAGCACTGAGGCCGAAATATTGAAAGATAAGTAAGTAGAGATTCTCTATATCTATATATCTAACTAGCAGCCGTCCCGACCTTTTCCGGGAGCAATCTGGCTCTCAAACTTCCCCGCTTCGCCCCGCGCTCCTGTCCGCTCCACGCTGCAACCCCACACTCACCTACGTCAGCCCACCGCGGGCGCCGCCATTCCTCAGCCTCAAACTTCACCTTCCTCAGCCCGCCAAAGTTAACCGCCACCTTAAGGGCCCCCAATCAGCCGCACACGGGCCGCTCCAGTCCGCCAAAGTTTACCGCCCCTCCCCGCGCTTCACCTTCCTCAGCCCGCTCCAGACCGCCACCTTCAGGGCCCCAATCAGCGGCACACAGCCCGCTCCAGTCTGCCAAAGTTTACCACTCCTCCCCGCGCTTCACCTTCCTCAACCCGCTCCAGTCCGCAAAAGTTCACTGCTCCTCCCCGCGCTTCACCTTCCTCAGCCCGCTGCAGTCCGCAAAAGTTCACTGCTCCTCCCCGCGCTTCACGTACCTCAGCCCGCTCCAGTCCGCCAAAGTTCACCGTTCACCGCTCCTCCCTGCGCTCCTGATGATGTCAGCACGCACGTCGTTAGCGCACACGGCCGGCGCTACTTCCAAGGGACTACTTTTTTTTTTTAACGTATATTTTTTAAAGAACGTATATTTTTTTGTGGTATATAGCCTATGTCACTCTGCAGACCCTGACAATTCCAATGATGTATTGGGTGTTTGGATTGGCGCAGTGGTTCCCGAGTTTACCCGCCTCAAAGGTTGACAGTTCTCTCTTTATAATAGTAGTATAGATAGATAGACTGCACAAATATGTACCTTGATGACACATACAAATATATATATATATATATATATATATATATATATATATATATATATATATATATATATATATATATATATATATATATATATATATATATATGTATTTATTTAGGGTGCATAGATGTAGAATTAAGAATAGTACATCTATACTTATCTGTCAATATTTTGGTCCCTTGATATTCTTTCTGTCCGCAATATTCTGATACCACAACATGCCTATGCTTGATATTCTGAAGTACAATCAACTAGAATCACCATAAACTGAATACATATGCCATTATATACGGAGAAGGTCCCTATACCAGCTCCCCCTCCCTGCCTTTAGCAGGTCTCCCTGACACCAGCCATTGTGTGCCACTGCCACTCACTAATGTTGTTGTTGTTGTAATTGTACCCTCAGTTTTCCCTTCAGTATAGAGTGGACCAGTGTTGTAATTGTATACCTTGGTCTTTCCAGTATAGCTTAGCCCGGGGCTTTTGCACCGCTCTTACCCAGCTTGCCGCAACTCCCACCAATTTTCTGTGCTGTACTGTGCATCTGTTAGCATTTTTACTGTTGCAACTGTGTCCTTTCTGTCCAGCATAGCCTAGCCCCAGTGCCTAATTAATATTGTTTTCTGCCCTCACTGCTGCTGTAATTTGTGCATTGTGGTATTCTGTTTGTTTTCCCAGGGAGCCAGCATGCCTCACTGCTTGCTTTCCCGCCTCTCCTGCATCCTGCGTCCAATCACTCAGCACCCCTCTCTCACCCCATGGCCTACTTACTGGAGGCCACAGTGCTGTCACACAGAGGACGCATGCAGTGTGCGCACCCCGGGGCTCAAAAATGCAAGCCAGTCAGCGCCTGTCCTCACCTGGATCGTGCTCAGGGATGTATGACGTTACAACGCATGCTATCACAATGCATGCCTTTACGACGCAAGTTTTACAACGCAGGTCGTTACAACGACTTGCGTTGGGGGCGCTGGATAGTGAATAGTTTAATTTACTATTCCAACTCCAGTCCCCGTGGATAGTAGGGAAGGTGTTGGATAGTAAATTAAAACTATTCCCTATCCTAGAGCGCCCCCCAACGCAATTCTTTGTAAAAGTTGCGTTGTAATGGTTGCGTCGTAAAGGTACTTCGTTGTAGCAGTTGTGTTGTAAAGGATGTTCCCCGTGCTCAGTGCCAGGACCCTGGATCTCTTGTCACCCACAGTTACACTGGAGCCAAGCTCACAGCCTTGAACCCCAGACACCAAGACAACAACTGCTGCATTACCTCTCATTGCTCAATAATGGGACCTTACGCATGCCGCCACTGCCTCTTCTCCTGCAACACCGGAGCACCAACACACGCAACCACCACCACCACGTCTACCACGAGTGTGCCTGGGCAACTCCACTGCCTCCTGCTCAATGCCCAATCACTCTGCAAACATGCCATCACCTCCCTCACCCCACCGGAGTTTTCCTCACCGAGACCTGGATCAACCCCACATCTGCACCCGACATCACCACAGCCAGGCCCAACGGCTACAAGATAGCACACCAGGACCACATCAACAAACACAGAGGTGGAATCTCCATCATCCACAAAGAATCCATCCACTGCACCACCGCCATGGATGACACCACCCTGATCATGGAACACCTTAACTTCCAACTCAGAGCAGACTGAAAAACGACTTTCAGAGACACCTTCGCCTACAGACCTTCAGGACAACACCCCAGCTTCTGTGACACCATGGTTGGAGTTCATCGCTCCTGAAGCCATAAACACCAAACACTACATCGTCCTCAGATTTGGCATGAACCACAGCACTGAAGCCACCATGATCACAGCCACTGACGCCATCAGAATCCTCCTAGACTGGGGAGAAGCTGCTGCCCAGATCCTCCTCGACCTCTTGGCTGCCTTTGACACTGTGTCCCATTAAACCTTGACCAAGAGGCTTCATCAGATCAGATTCTAAGAGAACACCTTCAAATGGATCTCATCCTTTCCTCACATAAAGAACACAGAGAATCTGCCTCCCACCCTTCACCTCCGAGCCCAAAAACATAATTTGGGACGCCCCTCGAAGTTCATCTCTCACATCCCCACAATGTTCAACGCCTGACCAACATCGCCAGAAAACATGGACTGAACATTATCTCCTATGCAGATGACTGCCACCTCATCCACTCTATTTGAAGACCCATCCACCACGAGCTCCAACTTCCACCTGTGAATAACCAGCAATGCCGACTGGATGCAAAACAACTGCCTCAAGTTCAACACAGACAAGACAGGAGTACTTAACTTTGGAAACAACACCTCCCTGTGGAACGACTCCTGGTGGCCTGCTGAACTGGGACCCTCCCCCTCAACCACATACCACGCCTGGAACCAAGGCATCATCTTAGACAGTAAACTCACCATGAACAACCCGATGCGCATGCTCTAAAAGATCTTCAAATGACTTCCAGTCTCCACCAGATGCACCGTCATTCAAGGCCTTGTCACCAGCCACCTGAACTACGGCAATTCACTCTGCGCAGGAATTACCACACACCTCCTGTAGAGACTGCAGACCATTCAGAACCAGATTCATCCTCAACCTCACCCCTCACCTGAAGAAACTCGACTGGCTCCCCATCCACAAGAGATGCCTATTTGAGATTCTGACGCACTCCTACAAAGCACTTCACAACCAAGGACCATCATACATCACCTTTCACCAACCCTCCAGACTACTCCATCTTCCTCCCTCTCCATTGCTCACACTCCCTGCATCTGCTGAAATAACAGCGGAGGACACTCCTTCTCCTACCTCACAGCGAAGTCCTTAAACAGCCTCCTCCATCTACGGACTTCATCTTCTTGTCAGCAATTCAGAAGGGGATGAATACCTGGCTATTCAACTGATGCCACTTGAGCAACTTGGACCTCAATGCCTGGATACCCACGAGGGTGATTAGATGTGCTTTAGAAATCCTGATTGGTTGATTGATTTCAGCATTAAGCAGATGATATGCCAATGGAGGAGGAAGGGGTCAGCGATAAATGACATCCACAAAGATTTTTTTTAAAGTATCTTACATAACGCATATTTGCGAAGTGCACATTCACCCTGAATGGTATCTTGGCTCAGAAATAACAGATTTGTATTATTACAAAACTTAGTGGCACTCATTTTATTGACCTCAGAGGGATGAAATGCCGAGTGGACGTGCTGGGATGCAAACCTGCTATCATGAAGTCAAACAGATCCTTGTAGTGGATGCATTTTTCCACTGAGTCATAAGACATGGCTTATCATGATAGTGTTACACAGTGGTGGGAATGTAACAAGACGCAGATGTTTTTTCCGGCATGGGTCGTGCAAAGCGCAACTAGTAGAAAAGCAACATCTAAACGCTAGAAGATACATTTGTTGATTGGTAGAGGACATACAAATGCCAGGCTGGTGTAGACTTTAAGCATTGTCATTCATTCACAATTGGTATGACAACTCAAGAAATTTGCTGCGTCTCTCTACCCTCTCCTTCAAACAAATTGATCAACTGTACCATTAGAGAGTCCTACCCACCATGATCATAGTGCAACCAATATGTTTACTAGCTTAGTGTATTTTAGGAGGCAAGTAATGCTCACACAAGGCTTTTGCACAGCAGTCATTGCCTCGATATGATCCCATATATCTTCTGGGGTCTACATGGTCTCTGAGAGAATTCGGAGGTGATGCTGCAACTGTACCGCTTCAAAAGGACTATTGTCTTTAACATCAATTGCCAGTTGAAGAGATAAAGGTGCATCATCATCGAATGTTTATGCTGGGCAAAAACTTGCAGTGCTGAGTGTAGGATAAGAACATTACTTCCTAAGCCTTTTCAATCTCTTACAATGTTTTACAGTCAAAGATTTGCATCACTGGTAGACTAGCTCCTTTCCACTCAGAATCACAACAAGGAGAAACACATTGAAACCTGGTGAAGCCGGGTCCAGGATTTTTGTAAAGAGTGTGCCAACGGATCAAGGTCAAGCAATGTACATGCATGTTTCGCTTGCTTGATATTGAACCAGATGTTGCATCAATTGAAACCTGCCCATTTTCCTTGACTTCTGCTTATGTAATACTTCCACAATACACCATCGGTGTCAGCTTTGTAATAGTATTGAGTGGGCACTCCTGACATGCACATGTAGTGCCTCATATTTTAAGGTAAACAGAAGCCCGCCACCCCGCAGTTACAAATATAGAGGCATGGGGAAGATGTATTTTGGAATACTCCATTGCAGTTGAATGCACACCCAGATACCCTACTGCAATTTTCTTTAAAATCTATTAGCAGGTTTTGGAGGAACCAAAACACCTGTTTGTAGTAACCCCTTTGTAATTTTTTTTACTGCTAAATTGCCCTTTGCAAAATGCAATCACCTTTGCAACAATACATTCATGTTACAATCATATGAATGATCTAGAGCTGATTTCAGAATCGCATTTTGCAGAACAAAGTGTATTATCTGTTACAACATTGCAGTATAAAAGTAATCATTATCAGCCAATGAAACGAACAGTATATAGTTGTTGCTGTCCAGTGTGTCTGAAACACTCAGGACCCAACACTCACAAAATAAATATACTTGTTGAGGATAAGCAACCACAAAATAGCCCACAACCGTAACATTTAAGAAAAGGTCCCAACAACAAAATATAAATTCTCACTTCTATGTATTATTTATTTTTCTTTTGGAACCTAGAGATACTTTGCACACTTAATTAAATAAATGATCAAGTTTGGAATCGAAAATTCACTAAGAATTCAAATAAAACTTGCAAACTTTTTATCGCAGTCATACTTTAGTGCCGAACCCATGAGTATGTATTCTGAAAAAGTGATGAAACGTGAATTATATGTAAAAATTTACAAATTGTAAGGCTGTATAACACAAGTCATCTGCCTACCTTCAGTATATTTTGAGCTTTGCAAAGACCGATATCATTAGCACCAAATTCCCACTAGCCTAAATAAATTTTAGCCTAAGGCTGAATTATCACACAAACAGGACTTTATTTTTTGTCAAGTATAATAATATAAAAATAGTTCATTCTCAACGCCGTTTTCAGTTTATATATGTCAATGTAATTTTTTTTTCATTAAATATATATATTTTTTAAAACATACTTTGTAATATAACCCCCATTCTGTTTTTATGTACAATGCTTTGACTGGGAATGAGCACCTATATGTTATGATACTTTTGATGTGGACTTCTTTCCAAAGATGATATACACCAGTAGTAAGATAAATCTGAATGATATGTGTGTCACAGAGAGTAGTTACATGAATACTTCCATACTAATATTATAAAGAGAGAGCTCAAACCTTTGAGGTGGGTAATCCCAGTAACCACAGCACTAATCACAACACCCAATACAGCGTTGGAAAGGGCAGTTGCAGCAGAAGGACATAGGCTATGCAGACGGCCACCATATATATATATTTTTTTTGCAGAGTTTTATATGCGAACTTGACCCGAACTGAATCAGATATCAGAGCGCTTTACATAGCACCAGTTACGTTACATGAAGACATACATTCATTTTTGTTAGGCACGGGGAGATTAAGTGATTTGCCCAGAACCAATGGATGTTTGGCGTTGTTACCAAGACTTGAACCCAGATTCCCAGGTCCGTGGTCAAGTGCCTTAGCCGTTAGGCCAACTCCTCTATACATTTAAAAGGTAAAAGAACCGTGCTAGCAAAGTAGTCCCTTGTGTGCGTGTCTGCGTTGTGCTGTGGGCGTGGGCTGGGGGCGTGACTAACGCTGGGGGCGTGTGGTACGGCCATCACATCGTGGGCTGTGGGCGTGGGCTGTGGGCGTGTGCTGGGGGGCGTGACAAACGCTGGGGGGCGTGGCAAACGCTGGGGGCGTGTGTCCGCACTTCATGCCATGTGAGTTGTACATACAAGCACCAATTACTTTGCTGCACAGCATCAAGGGGCACGCTGGGGGCATGAGAAACACTGGGGGCGTGTGTTCGGCCTTTATGCCATGTGAACGCAATTGCTCCGCATCAAGGGGCACGCTGGGGGCGTGAGAAATGCTGGGGGCGTGTGCTACGTTCCGCCCTTCATGCCATGTGGGTCATACATTAATCAGAAGATCGTCTGCTGTGGCCGTGTGCTGGGGGCGTGACAAACGTGTTCACCTGGAGGCCTGGTAAGTAACGTTACTGCAGCCTCTCCTGCGCGCTGTTACTGAACTCTCTTATTCAACGAATTTACACACGCCTGCTACCATCAACCAGGGCTCTAGCCGGGCTCAGGCGGCGGATCAGTATACTAATAACACGCGCCTGATAACATTAACCAGGGCTGCAGCTGGGCCTCAAGCAGGGGAACACGCGCCTGCTAACATCAAACAGGCCTGCATCTGGGCCTCAAGCGGGGGAACACTCAAATGAGTGTTTCTGCGGGGACAATTACTGCAGCCTCTCCTACTCGCTGCCACTCAACTCTCTCATTAAACGTATTTACCCGCGGCTGATAACTCTCGCATTCAACGATATTACACGCGCCTGCTAACATCAACCCGGGCTGTAGCCGGGCTCAGGCGGCGGATCACTACACCAATTACACGTGCCTGCTAACATCAACCAAGGCTGCAGCTGGGCCTTCTCCGTCCCTATTCTAATGACACAAAAAATGTTGTCTACCGCGAGATTTTAAAATAAATTGCCCTTGCCAAATACACACATTACACACTTTCTATTTCATACCCGTACAACGTCGGGACGGACTGCTAGTCAATTATAAAGTATTTCAACCTTTCTTCAGCAAACAATGCAACTGCATGACGTTCACTCTATATTCTGTGACCAAGTTCCACCATATTTGGTGTGACATTATATCAAAAATATCTGTCATGCTCCAGGTTTTTCTGAAAAGTAGTACTGGAAGACTTCTCGTACTTGGCACAAGTTTAACCCAAACATCACTTTTTGATCTTATATCATTTTAAACAAACACGTTTAGTTACCATGCCTTATCTTTTTTTTTTGTAAAACATGTTTTACATCAGCAATAACATACCAATACAGAGGGAGCATTAGATAGGCATCTGTGGTACAGTAGGTGATATTACAAAATACAGTCATGTATGATGGAAGGTCTAGGGCAACGGGGGTCATCCCATGCAACCATGCTTTATCTTGCTCAAATTGAAACACGTTTAATAAGTCCTTCAGAAAGTGCCTAAATGCAAATGATGAACATTGTCATGACTTGAACTATGGTAATCTACAGAAATTTAATTAATGTTCTTTTTAAAAGCTTGCTAATGTAAGCATATTGCCCTGCAGCTTCCATTTATCCTACAGGTTATTGGTTTCTCAGGGCTCATAAATAGTGTGTAGATTTACAGGGATCTCCAACCTTTCCTGCAATGAGAGAAACTTCTGATCAGTGAAAATTGTTATGAGCTACTGAAGGCCAAGTAACTCACACACTGTTACCCGATTCCCCGTCCCCCAGCTTCATTGTCCGGAAGCCCGATACTATGATTTGAATACAATATTTGACTAGGAGAACTATGATAGGGCTGCCGTGCACGTCAGTGAGTTCATGGTCTATGGCAATGTATGAACAGGTGTGTGAATGAACTGGATATATGTGTATGGGTAACTGAAACCTGTGTTGTATGTACTTGTGGCACAGGACATACCTTTTGCCATATGTGCCACAGTTACATATTCAACACAAACATACAACCATTTTTGTTGGGAGAAATTTAAAGTGCAGAAAAATGTTCTGCAAAAATGTTCAAAATAAGGAACAATTGTCTGTACTTGGAGCATTTTTCTGCACTTTAACATTCTCACATATAAAACAAATGGCTGTATTTTTCAGTCATAAATTTTGCAGTGTGTCAACCAGCCAGTGGGAGCAAGATGCTTGCTGTGTGAAAATTCAATAGTTTGAAATTGTTGAAAATTCAACTGATAAGTTAACTTTATGTTAATACCATTACATAAAACTCATCATTTTAATTCTCTCCCTTGTCAAAGTGTGTTTATAAATAGCAGGCATTTTCTCCCAGTGGCCTGTACAGATGGTGCCATATTTATAACAGGAAAATACTGTCAACTGTTTAAATGTGAGGAACCTAAAGTAAAGAAAAATGCTTCATAAAACATTAGGACTTAATTTGCTTAATTGAAGTAGAAAACACTTTAAAACAGTGCATCATAGAAATTTAAATTTCTCCCATTTAAAAGAAAATGATTGTATTTTTCAGGTATACATATGGCACTGTGTCTTCCAGCCACTTGGATCAACATGCCTGATGCTTGTAAAGGTAACCCTTTGAAAAGGGAGAAAATTAAAATGAAGAGTTAACTTAACCATCAAGTTAAATCTTCATTTAAAATGTACCCTCATTTTAAAGCATTTACAAATATCAGTTTGCTCTCATGCTCCAATATTGAGTTCAGAACAAATTTTATTTAAGAGTTAAATACCTCAGTGCCCGAACAAGACGCCAATTGTGTCCAGCACTGTGGGCAAGAGGGCACCTTTATTCACACACTGTGGGAATGTGCTATAATACAGAAATATTGGGGGAGGGTGGTGTGTATGATGGAGGAGGCACTGGGACAGCAGATACCATGTAATATGAGATTGATTCTGTTTGACATCTGGGACTCCACAGACCTCAGTGCTAAGGAGAGAATGTGGGTAGCGCTGGGCCTCATGGTAGCCAAGCGTAATATTGCACGTCTTTGGAGGGTCCCAAACCCACCCAATATTGCCGATTGGGCCAGGGAGATGGACTGTGGTGTATGGTGACAGAGGTGCCTATATATGTCTCTAGAGGGTGTGTGACGAAATCGTCACAAATATGGGGGCCATGGAACACTTTTCGTGGGGATATATGTGAACCACCTGGGAGCGGGGAGGAGGGTGCTGCTGTAATGGTGTAATATGTGATTTTGTGACGGCATTTGTAATGTGCTGTGTCATGAGTAATTGCTGCTGTGTTAATGTGCTTCTCAGACCCTTTGAACATTGTAGTGTTTCGATTGTTTACATGCCTTTTTCAATAAAAAGAGTTATAAAAAAAACCAACCTCAGAGCTTTCGTCCTGAACCTCTGTGACACACCTGGGTCATAAATCTGAATGGAGCAATGCTCACTGTCAGGCTCTGCTATCTGCAGCCTGGTAATGTAAGATAAGTATACACTTTCCTTAAACTTAAAAGTAAAACACAACCTAACATATTTATAACTGTTCTTAGGTCAAAATGAACTCAAGCCTGGGAGCTACTGTAA
Organism: Lissotriton helveticus; assembly: GCF_964261635.1. Taxonomy (NCBI): domain Eukaryota; kingdom Metazoa; phylum Chordata; class Amphibia; order Caudata; family Salamandridae; genus Lissotriton; species Lissotriton helveticus. The sequence continues at coordinate 1,493,279,498 of NC_136063.1, forward strand.
AGGTCCTATCTTTGTTTCTCATATGGGCCCTGATATCTTGATACAAATGCTAAATCATATCCATATACTTTTTTTTCACTTCCCCAGTCACCCATGGAACATCAAGTACAATTAGTGAAATGAAGTTGCTGTATGAACTATTACCACTGCTGGACCAAAGGCATAGAATTTAGTATCATTCAATACATTTTTTTCTAAGATTTTCCAGGGATAAAACATTTATGAAACTCAACAGGTGCAACTTAAGGGTGATTGTGAATATATTGTTGTCCACATTGTTTAAAGACATTAGATGATCAACCCCTCAATTGTTAATACATTTGTCTCAATTAAGGATGCAATTTATGAATTATTCAAAAATGGTTAAATATAACAAACCAGATGTAATGCTCTGACTAAACATCCAGAAGTGGGGATACAGTACCTAAACTGCTCAAATGTGCTAATTTGCGGTGCGACATAATACATAGGTGTGTTAGATTGCTGATATTTTATGCAACAAAGATTTTTTTTTGCACATTTGAAATAATGACATAATACAAATATCAATATTCTTAGATTATCCACTTCGGGAGACTACCACCAGCACAGCAAAACACCTCACTTACTAGAAACGTACAGCCAGCCTTTGTGACCTATGCGCTTACCTGTGTTACAACCTGTTGCCCATTGTTTTTCTAGCTCCACAAATCACTGTTCCAGTATCCTGTCAATACCAGCCACGATTCCAGAATCCCACAACCATAGCAGACTTCGACCATTTGCTCCAGGCTATGTTCTTGAAGCGGCCATGTGTCTCTTGTAGGTTGACTTTCTAAACCTCCACAACCGATCACAAATATACAGGGAGGTTATGAGTAGAGGTAGTAGTAATACAGGAGGAGTCTTTTACATACTCTTACATGCCTTTGTGAATCAGCCTGAAATATCCAACTACCCATTTTGAAAGTGCAAAGAGGGCACACTTTTTTCTATTTGTACTAATTGCATATGAATATTTTCTGACTATTCCCATGCTATTCGCATTTGAGATATTTTGGTGCTAATTATCAAAGACATGTACGAGTACATAAAAAAAACTACATGAGTAGCCCTTTAAATAATCTTACATGCCTTTGTAAATATTTATTTATTTATTTATTTATTTATTATTGCTATTTATTAAGCGCGAACAAATACCCATAGGCATCTCAGCGCTAAATCACAACCTAAATGCTGTTTAGGGCAGACAGCACAATGCTTTCTGTGAGTGCCATTTGTAATATTGAGTCCAAAGAATATTGCACTTTGTCAGGGAGCTTTGGCACCCTTGGAAGAACTGAGGGCCATATGTATCAAGCCAAATTGCATTCGCAAACGTTTGCGAATGCAATTTGGCCAAATGTTATGTATTAAGCAAATCTGCGTGCAAAATAAGGAATCGGAAAATTTGCGATTCCTTTTTTTGAGATTGCATTTAAGGAATCGCAAATTTTGCGATTCCTTAAATGCAATGTAAGAAGCAAAAAAAAAATGCAAATTGGCCTTAAGGAATCGCAAATTACCACCAACTTCAAGTTGGTGGTAATTTGCGAATTCCTTAAGTGCAATGTGAAGCACATACATGCCCTTAGGGCATGTATCTGCGCCACATGGGCACCCATACTAATTTCAGGGGTGCAACAGGTTGTCCTTTGGACACCCCTGCACCCTTAAAATTATTCTTAATTTGCGATTCTCAAATTGAGAATCGCAAATTGAGATTAACTTCCCCTTCATTACTATGGGCCTCCTGGCCCATAGAAATGAATAGGAAAGTATTCCTTAATTGCGATTCGCAATTTACTAATCGCAATTAAGGAATACTAAGAAATCGCTAAAAAATAGCGATTTTGTACATACATCCCTATTTGCGATTCTCAAATAGCGATTTCTAAAAAATCGCTATTTGGGAATCGCAAATCAGGTTGTTGATACATATGGCTCTGAATCTTTAAATACAAGAGGTACACTTTACCAGAGCTTAAATAATGTTACATACACAGCTCTTATGCATTTCTTACAAAATAAGAAATGCTTTCTAGGAAAGAAAAAACTCTTTTGAAAAGTTTACAATAATTCTTAATCATTTATTCATGTTTGACCATATTCCCGTTGTAATGTGACAGCCACCCTAGATCTTCAAATCAGCTCTTTGCGAATCTTATCAAAAACAGAAAAAAAATCTTCATTTCCAAGTTTTGCTTCAGCAAAATGGAAACGGGAAACAGAGGCAGGAGCAGCAGGAAGTAACAACCATTCAGTCTTTCAGAACAGAAAGTGACATGCTGGCAGGCGTGTATGTTTATTCCTTTCATAAACTGTCTAAATAGCTTTAGTAAACAGGCTATTATCTGGATGAGCAGTTTCTTCCTTGTCCCTTTCATGTGAACATTTTGAAAGTACAGTAACGCGCCAAAGTCTCTCTCTTTCTCTCTCTCTCTCTCTCTCTCTCTCTCTCTCTCTCTCTCTCTCTCTCTCCTCTCTCTGATATGCCTGTGTGCTACAAATCTCCTGAACTAAATTTCTGAAAACTCAAAAGGAAGGAATATCGCGATTCACTCACACTCGAATAAATGTTTCAGTGGCCATGGTGTGTGGTGCAAAATGAAGAACTGGTATACACTTCTGTACACATCAAAGCAGTATGTCAAGATGGCAGAAAAGCGCCCCAACCAAGGAGACAAAATGGCAAAAAATGCTGGACTTCATGCAGAACAAAATAAATCCTGGCTTTGGCCATGCCTGGCTGGGGGGTTGGCCGCAGGGCTTGGCCTGTGACCAAGCTCTGCATCTAACCCCTCGCAGGCAGCCAACCCTCCGCCGCGCACAGCTATCGGCCAGACAACCAACAGTGAGTGGGATAGGGTTGGCCCCAGAGCGGGCATGCGAGCAGCCAACCCTATGCCTGGGGATGAGGTCCCCAGGGCCCATACGTTGCTCGAGAGGAGGCCTGCATACCCCCTCCCATTCAATTTATATTTGGCTCTGGGGGTAGAGTCCCCGGGGGCTAGGCCTGACTCGGGGAAGGTAGACCCGCTCAAGTCCCCTGCCCAAATGTAATAAATTATTTTAAAGAAAACACTGGAGGTGTTTTCTTTTTTAAATAAAGTCAAACTACCGTGGGAGTCCCGCAGGATCACAACTTTCTTTCTTTCTTTCTTTCTTTCTTTTTCTTTCTTTCTTTCTTTCTTTCTTTCTTTCTTTCTTTCTTTCTTTCTTTCTTTCTTTCATTTTGGCCCAGAGTGGGGGGGTTCCTCTGGGATAATCAAGCAAGAATTAAACATCGTGTCTGACTTAAGTGATACTATATGTTGTGTGCAAATTATGCAGCAGGGTTACTTAATGTTATGCGTCAATAATAGCGAATTAAGACTGCATCGAGTGACATATTCTCTGACTATGTTGATCCATTCGAGCCAGAAACAATGCTTTTTTAGAAATCTGCAAATTATGCAACCGTGGGAGTCCCGCAAGATCACAACTTTCTTTCTTTCTTTCTTTCTTTCTTTCTTTCTTTCTTTCTTTCTTTCTTTCTTTCTTTCTTTCTTTCTTTCTTTCTTTCTTTCTTTCTCTCTCTCTCTCTCTTTCTTTCATTAGTGCCCAGAGTGGGGGGTTCCTCTGGGATAATCAAGCAAGTATTACACATAGTGTCCTACTTAAGTAATGCTACATGTTGTGTGCAAATTATGCAGCAGGGTTACCTAACGTTATGCGTTAATAATAGCAAATTAGTACTGCATTGACGTATTCTCTGACTATTTTGATCCATTCGAGCCAGAAACAATACTTTTTTTTAGAAATCTGCAAATTTTGCAGCAAGAGCAGTGAATCGACAATTATATAGAAAATGCCACAGACACAGAGTCAAATAATTCCACCAATTTCTTCCACCACTGTGTGAGTCCTTATAGTTTGCGATAAGGTAACTGCCTTCAGTATGCCTTGGCATCAAATTCTTCTGTTTATGATTGAAACATCTCCAGCAGTTTGTACCAAAGTGTTAACTTGCCCCCTGCTTTCTCGTTCACTTTAATGGCCCATTTTAGAGGTGGGTTGCAAGCATACATCTAAGAACTGGTGCCAGTAGTGGCAAGCCTGCCATTGGCAGATTGGATGACTTACTCTTTTTCCCACAAACTAGGTGATTTGATGCTACCACTCGCTCCTAAATCTTCCCCCAGCTCTACTAAAACTAGTTGACATTTGTTGACATGCTCCTACCTATAATAATATGTAATAGGCGGTCCACGGTTTCCATATGACAAGCTATGTCACGAAGACAAACCACAGAAAATGACTTTAAACCACAAAAACAAATGGCTAGTTTTTTTTGAGGAAGGTACGGGCAGTAATGTATTACTGGCCAATTCACGGTATTAACAAACAATACTGTCAAAATACAAAGGCCAGTTCTCAAAACTGCACCAAATAAACCCTCAAAATGTGTTACCAATGGTGTGAAATGACCTGGGGCGTATTAGGTATGCAACGCATTTTCTGGTTTTAGGGCTGGGCGCACCTTTCAAAAGGTGTGCCGAGCCCTAACCAGGAAAATGTGCTGCATTATAGTGAATGTGCTACCCCCCATGGCAGTCGTGAACTTGCACTGTCCTGGGGCAGTGCAAGCCGCTCCATGTTTCTCTGTTGTGGCGGCAACCAACCTGCACTTTGAAGGGCGAGTAGAGATCCCCTTGAAGCCGGGTGCATTGAGTGACTGCATCGGAATGCAATGCGATGTCTTGGGGGTCCATGGGACCCCATTCCCCCTACAGAGAGGTGCCATCAGGGGGCGTCCTAATAGTGCGCCTCCTGATAACTTCTTTGTTTCTGCGCCCAAATCTGTAATGTGGCACGGGCACAGCTGCAAAGGTATTTCTTCATCTGCATGGGGCCACACCCCTATGCAAATAAGGGAATGCCCTCTGATTATAGCGCTGGTGTTTTATGTGCACCAGCGATATCGTAATTACAGAAGTGGTTACACAAGCGCCTGTGGCCCTTTCTGTAACACCAAAGTGCCCCAGGGGCACGCAAAGTGGGAGCAAACGCCCGTTGTGCTCCCGGGGCACTCCGGTAAAATGGCCCCAGCTATCCTAGGGCGCATGTTAAGAAAATGAAGTCGAGACAGTGGTTGGAAGGAAGCGGAACCTGATTCTGAATAAATCTGCCACCTGACGAGAACCCAGGAGTTTCCGATCGTTATTCCAGACTGGCCTGCGCAGCAGGCTTGCGCGCGCTCCGCTGCAAGCTTAGGGTTGGCAAAGAGGCTCTCATAGGAGTGTTTTCTGTTACTCATCACGCCCTTAAACAAACTCCCCAAGAAACTGTCCGGTTCAGGTCTATTCAAGGTACAGAATATGTTCACTCAGATTAGGAAACAGCTGTGAGGCGGTGGTGAAATAACAGTAGTTAATAAAATTACCAGATTTGTAAACATGCCAGCCTGTCAGATTTCCTGCGCTCCAGAAACGTAATACTTCGTTTAACCCCAAAGTGGCCAAAGACAAATCTGCCTTGCTCAAACTGGAAATTCTCTGTTTGGCGGGCCTGAGAAAACGGGGCTTAAATCTGAACGCATGTACAGAACATTCTCTCTCTCTACATAACAACTCTTGAGAACTTTGGCGTGAGACTCATGCACTGTGTACCCTGCACTTCCTGCTGCAACATTTCAGAAAAGAAGTTGTAGTTTAAATTCCACGAACCAATAACTTTTATGTTGGGAAGCGACACCTCTGCACCAGTTATTTATTTATTTATTTGAAGAGTTTTATATAGTGCTGGCTAGACCCCGAGGTATCAGAGCGCAAGTTACAAATTAAAAAAAGTTACAAATTAGTTGCAAGTTACAAAATGAACATTAGTTACACAGTGAAACAAGAGTTACTAGAGAATAGCAAATAAAGACACATAATGAAACAAAGTTACACAGTAGAATGAATTACTAGAGCATAACGTAACAGATACAAAACGTCAAAGTAAAGAAGGTAATGGGTGAAAAGTAAAAAGGGGTAAAGAAAGCAGATAGGGACAGGAAAGTGAAAGATAAACCGGTATTGGTACCAGCAATCTCAACAACCCAGGACTCAGAGACTGTAATAGGTGAGAGGAGTGTAGGAGACCTAAGAGGGGGGAGGTCAGTCAGGTAAAAACGTGGAGCAGTACAGCAGGAAAGAGAAACGTTTGAAGTTTGCCAAGATGGAGACCAGAGATGTGGCTGCAGGAATGACAACGTTTTGACAACCTGAACGCTTGCTTTGTAGACAGGCTCACTAGACAGTAATATCTTAAGCGCTCTTACTTTTGCAGATAAACTAAAGGACCAGAAATTCAACTGGCTTGCCCAGTCAGTCACAATTCGCTCAAATGACAAAGCCGGACGTGGAACTCGGGTCTCGAGGCTCCACGGTTCACCACTCGAACAATGAAGTACAGCACATGTTGTCTATTCATAACCTTGTAATATCAACAAATATAATTTGTTTGTATCCACTCTCAGGATGCATCAACCCCACTTTTATCAAGATGCCAATTGCTTACAATATGTCCACAGCCACTTCCCCTCATTGGAGCCAATTCACAAAAAAATAATAGATAGTATATTTACACCTACAAACGGGTGCAAATTCACTACTTTTTGTGGAATTCCCAAGCATTTCCAGTAGTGTGCCTTGAAAGCTGAATGAGGCACAAGTACCAGGAAACGCATTGGGAATGCCATATGACAGATGTTTCAGGCTCTCTTCTTCCCTGTGCATAACTGTACATAGCATAAGAACATGCACAGACGGAATGGAGCCCAATATACAAATGCACATTTTCTCTCTGCGCGGAATTTTTTTTCCCTTTGAGAAGTCTCTTCTCTTACACCGCTGCCAAATTTGGGGATAATCCCTTCCCTTTCCTGGATGGGGAGTTACTGGAGTAAATATCTATCATTTTCTATGATGGGAAATAGTTAGACTTCAGTTTGAGAATCCCATAAACGTTGAGCTTTTGGGCTTTCATATGCTTACTGGGAGACCCATGTTCTTTTATGGCAACTTTCCACTCCTTACATTTTATTTATTATGTATGCACAAAGATGTGCATGACAGCTTGATGTATCACACGCAGAGTGGCCAGAGCCAGCATTAATAATGCTACCCAGATGGTGTAACAGCCTGTGAACAAGATTGTTTGCATAACATCAAATAAAACATACATAAAAGCAATGCTGGTCATGAAAGTTGTTTTTCTCCCAGGGACAGTACTTTTCAATACTATTTGTGTGAATCTGGCTAAGATGGCTGCCCAGCCAGAAGAAGAAATGGCTTCCAAATTAAAGTAGTAGAGGGCCACTCCTCAACCAATCTCAACCATATCTCATCTCCAAAGTTTACCTAGTGACCCACCCTAAGGTAAGATTCTGCAGCCAGTGGTCAGTACTAGGCCAACCTGTTCGCCGACCAGTTCAACCCAATATCTTGTGTTGAAAAACTGTGCCAGATAATGTTGAGGAACATAGAAAGTGTAAGTGTCTTTCAATCCCCTACATTTCTGTATTCCCTGTGCCATGGAGTGAACTTCATCACTTCTGACCAATATAAGATCTCTGTTCTATCTTCGTTCTCCTTGAAAGATCTGCAGCTGATGCATTTGATTGCCCTACAGTGTTGGCTACCATTCCCTCCATGAGTTTCATCAGAACATTAACAATTGTGTTACCCCCTACCACCCCTGTTGCTACCGTGCTCATGCCTGCCACTATGCTCATTGTCGTTTGCGTCTGCACAGTGAATTTGCCTGCATCCCGGCTTCCTGCTGCTTATCGAGGATGCCGAGATGCTGAAACATCAAAACGCAGCTATGGTGGTCCTAGCTGGCCACAGCCCTCTACTGCCGAGGAGGCTTCTAGGTAGTAACACTGCTTGACGCAGTGTAATCTGCCACTGTAACCGGGTGCCTGGGCATTTGTGCTTTTGAGGATGAAGCCTCCCTTAGTGCATTTGTGCTTTTGAGGCTGAAGCTGCCCTTGCAGCACATTCTTGGAAGCAGCATTTCAGAACAGAGCACCGGTGTTGGAGTTGTGCTCGCCATTTTGCCCTATTGCCCCACCCAGTTTTCCATCCACTGGCCACCGCTACCGCGCTCAGCCCTGCTGGGGAGCTAGGAGGTTTAGGGGGTACTGCAGAGTGGCCATCCAATGTTGGGGACTGATTGAGGGCAGGGAAAGCTGCTATATTTATTGGGAGTTGGTTCAGATGAAGAGTGCAATCAAAATTGCAGAAAAGAAAGTGCGTAGCTGACCGTTTTATTTTGAGGCAGGTGGAGGCAATGTAGCACAGAGGTAAGCCCCTGAGTTTTGTATCACCCTTTTGCTTAAACCAGACTGTTTAGTTCGACTAGCAGCTGTTTGATTGCTTTAATGATACAATAAGGGGGAAAATACCACAGAGCAAAGTGAAGGCACACTGTGGCTAAGGCCAAAAGAGGGCCCGCAGAGATATTTCAGTGAAAAGCCACCCTCGCCAGGAGCCCCAACATATTGATTCTGTGGGGCGCACTATAATCTGTCCCCGAGAAGGAAATATGACTCTCAGTATACCAGGGAAGGAAGACCTCACAGGTATCCCGGTGTGCCCTATGGAAGAAGCAGGTGCAATGCCCTGGGGACAATTCATAATGGAGTTTGAAGGGAAGTATTTTAAAAGGGAACCGGATACTCATGGTCAATCCATATCATTGACAAAACCACTTAGTGGATAACTGAGAAGAGGCTAGAGGAATGTAAAGTGACTCTATGATTCTGGAACCAGTGCTTGACTTGGACCTTGTTCTGGAGGGAGAGCTGGGTAAAGATATTGGGGGGATGCTTTTATCCGAACCAAGGTTGTCCTCGTCACCCCCCCCCCCCCCCCCACTCTCCCTTTGTGGTAAATAGCCTCACGGAGAATAGTGAGGGCCCATCTCACCAGGTGGACCGGCCAGGGGAGGAGGGAACATAAAGACGGGTGAAAAGACCATGGGAAGCGGTAGGAAGGGATAGGTCTCAGCAGTATTCCTTCCCCTGCATTCCTTCCCACACCTCCATGGGCTTAGATGTAACAGCAAGCCCTCCTCATCATTGTTAGAGGTGATACTTCTAATGCAGAAAACTCTTCAGGCAATATTAGAAGCACTGACTGTGAATAGCGGATTGAGGGAAACTCTGAAAAATCAACTACAGGGGATTGCAGAGGAGTAAAAACATATTAATAATTGTATGCCTGCCCTAGTGCCACCCATGATAGAGAAAAGAGACCAGAAGGCATACACGTTGGCTGATGATGGTGAGTCAGACCCATGCATACAGCAAGACTCCCAGTGCTATAGCAATCAAAACAACCTGTGCTGGCAATAAAACGGGGGATGTACCAGGGGGCTAAGGACTATATACCCCAAACAGGAAGAATAGGGAAGATAGAGAAGATGTTGAAAAAGAAAGGGGTCAAAAATAAAGTGGAGAGGAAAGGACAGCATAGGTCCCCAAGGCCAGAGCCCCGACAGTAGAGTGAAATAGGAAAAAAGAGGTTAAGTAGGATCTTGAGGGGAACCAAAGTTCAAGGAAAAGGGGGTACCCCACGCAGGCTGAAAGGATGCAACCCTGAAGACCTGTTAAAGACGAGGTTAGGCATATTGCAGTCACTGAAAGGGAGAAATGTAAACTGAAGGGTGTTCCACCTGGTGTAAGCACTAGGGAGGGGCCATTCTAGAACAATCTGAGAAGAGTGGGTCCTTAATGCGGGTTAGTAAAACTAGAAGCGAGGGGAGCAAATAAGGGTATAATACAGGGGACCGTCTATGGGTATACCTTGAACCCCAGGGAAGGACAGGTAGGAAACATAAAAGGAAACTCAAGCCCTTGAACCACTCACATTTACTGCAAGCACCGGTCAAATGTCCTAGCCTGTGTGAGATTGCATCCGGTGAGATAAGGCAAATACGGTTCACAACAAACCGAGAGGGAAAGAGGTGACAAGGCCCATTTTTACTCAGAATGTGTAAAGCAGATTGTGGTGAGGGCAGAGAAAGAACTAGAAAAGGAGGGTATAAGACTGGTACAGATGGGTGAGCTACGGAAGGAGGCAGAGAGGGACCATATGTCTGTGAGGTGCCATGCAGACTTAAACATAGATCAAGTAAGGAGCTGTTTACAAGGGATCAGCATAGAAGAAGATTTACTGATTTAAGTGAAGGCAGCTTACGAGTGACCATAGCAAGCGGAGACAAAGGACTAAAACTGAGAAATCAATTTGAGTGTCTATCTGACTCAGCATTAAGTTGTGATGATAGTAGAAGGGGTGATAAGTGGTATAGACTAGGCACTGGAGACCTCACACAGCCTAGCAACTTTTTCTTCGACATAGGTGGTTACATGAAGCCTCTAACTCAAAACACTTTCAAAGAAATGTTGTGATGGTATGAAATTATGTGTTTACAGGAGACCTGTACTGTGCGAAGCACCTACGCCATTAAATGGATTTTTCATGTTTTTTAAAGATGTCAGGCAATTGGGCCAGGTTGCCTCTCAGGGGGTCTGCTTACCTTAGTTTCAAACAAAATAGTCAATAAATTAGCCATGCTGAAGATTAAAAGTGAATGGTTATTGGCCGGCCAGATAGAGATCTACAGTGGCACTCAGGTAAAAAAGATACAAAATTGTAATTAACATATATAGCCAACTGTGGAATGCAGCAGACTATGTGGCACAGATGGGACTGTTAGAACAAGACAAGGAGAAAATCTACATGGCAAAGGCTACTCACCTGATAATGATTTTAGGGGATTAAATTCTATTACAGGACCGGAGGCTTCAGATTATGCTTCTCAATCTTTACTGCATAAAACACAGCAGCCAATGAAAATGTATATTTTCAATAAACAGTAACAATAAAACTTCATTACCCATGAACACCCATGAGTATAGGCACGCCCCCACAGTCCATAAGAACCCCTTGCGTGCTCCCATCATCCTCTTTCTTTGCTGCTCAAGCCAGAGTTAAGTGCACCTTCCCTGTTCCCTCACTCTGCTTGTTGGTTTGGGGGTGCTTGGGAGACTGTTGTGTATAGTCTTTGGATTGAGGCGGGTCGCTCCGCTGCCTGATTGAGGACATACGTTTGTTTATATGGTGCGCTTGTTGGGTTTATTTGGCCTGTTATGGTGTTTTAGGACTATTTGTAGTGCAGGCGGATCGCGAGCGCTCACCTTGCGCTGCGCTCGTCTTGGGCCGGCTTTTGCCTCAGGCAGCTCCCGCTGTGGAGCGCGCGCGTCCACCGCGCTATTAGGACGGTCTCTGACCGGCGGGGGGCCGCCGCGATCAACAGTAGGGCCCGTTTTCACCGGCAGCCTGAGGGCGCACGGGAGCTCCCTAATGCGCCCCGTGTAAAGGCCGGGTGGCTCACGGCCGACGCGCGCGCCCAAAAACGCTGCTCAATTGGGCTGCTTTTTAGTAGCTTTTGGTAGCGTTTTGGGCGGCGCGCCTCAGCTCGTTCCCCAGGCTCACTGGAACGCGCGTTTTCTCGTTCCACACACCGGCTGGCCCCTCGTTTTACCGCCAGTGCTGGCTGTAATAATCTAAGGTCCAGAGTGAGCACACACTCTTTATATATTTGGGACCTAGGTCTTTGACCTTGCTGAATACAGCTTTGCTGAGGGGGTTTGGGTACAGTTGCCTGATTTTGACCTTATTGTGTGCAGTGGGCTGACCCCCCCCACCACCCCCTACACCTGCCTCAGTGGTATATTATCAGAGAGTGGGCATGGAAAATTGGGTTAAATACCCCGAAGAAGAGGAGGCAGATGGGGAGGATAATAATGACGGGCAGCAGGAAGCTGTTCTTGAAGACAATATTGTCGAAGCCTTGGATGCCTCGGTCCAAGCTTCGGTTGACAGAGCAATGGAGACGAAGGTCCCCCAGACTGTGCAGCAAGCACTCGCAGTGGCCCTGCGCCCCATTCGCAAGCAGTTAGAAGGCTTTGCTAAGCGCCACGGATATGACAAGGGTAGGAAGCAGAAGCGTGCTACTCCCTCTACCTCTACTTCTATTTCTGAAGAGCGTAAAATGTGGCCGCATGCACAATCCATGGCCTCATTGCCGGCTCGTGACGTCCCGACTGACCATCGTTCTGGGGGCAAGGCGAAGAGTAAGCGCCAGATCGTGATAGACACGGATACTACCACAACTAATACAGATACCAATACGGACACTGATACCTCGGAGGAGCAGCCTCCTCCCCCTAAGAAGGCCAAGCTGGCTTCCAAGTCAGTGGAGGACAAAGCCTCTAAGGCTTTCCACTTTGACCCTTCGGACATCGTGCATCCCCGGTCTTCGGACTGGGTTCCGCCGGCGGACGTCTCTGATTATATTCATGACCACCTCCGGAAGAGCTTCACTCGGGAGGTGCGCAACCGACTGCGGTCGGAATGCCCGCGTCCAGATATTCCGGACTGTGTCGCGGACACACCGGAAATAGACGCAAGCATGCTGACATTTCTAAAGAAATTTTCCAAGGATCCTAAGAGAGGGCTTGACAGGGCCTGGCGGGGCTGTCAAGACAAGATGCTGGATGTCATTGGGCCCCTGGCGAAGATCCTAGAGATGGCCTTAGCGGCCAAGGAAGGGGCGACTCCTGTAGATCCGGACATCTTGGCTGAGTGGACTCAGCGCGCCATTTGCTTTCTGGGTAACGCGAATTGCGCTGTCTCTTCGGAGAGGCGCAAGTCCTTACTAATGCGCATGGACAGCAATTTAACGGAACTGGCGGAGGCTGAACCGGGCCCTCTGGCCGGTGGGTGTCTCTTTGGAGACAGGTTCGTGAAGGACGTCACCAAGTATGTTGGCACCTTCACCGCATTGGATAAGGCCCAGAGTGGTATTAAGCGCGCCCTCACGCAGGGTGTTTTCAACAGGGCCGGGCGAGGCGGGGGTCGCTCATCAGGCCGAGGGTTCCAGAGAGGCTCCCAGAGAGGTGATTTTGGCCGCGGCCGCGGCGAGTGGGACTCTACCCGAGGAGGAACCTTCTATCCATCACGAAGAGGCTTCAACAAAGGCCGTTTCCAGTCGGGAAACAACAGGGCGAATTTCAAGGCCCATCAAAGTTCCGGTGAGTCTGACAGATGTGTCTTTCCTTCCTTTGGGGGGTCGCACGCAGCATTGTCTGCAACAATGGCAAGTGTTAACTCAAGATGTTTGGGTCTTGCAGACGATTCAGGGATTCAGGCTGGAATTCTACTCTCCTCCTGCGCAAGCGTTCCCCCGCCACCTCTCCATTTTTCCCAACTAGATCACAGTTTTATAGAGGCAGAGGTGGCAGACTTGCTGAGGAAGGGCGCGATCGCTTTTTGCCAGAGAAGTCCTCGCGGCTTCGCCAGCAATGTCTTTCCGGTCCAAAAGAAGGGAGGTGGCAACAGACTTGTACTCAACCTCAGAGATTTCAACCAGCATCTGGTGTACAACCATTTCAAAATGGAGGGTATCCACATGTTAGCGGATTTGTTACAAGAAGGAGATTGGTTAGTGCGATTAGATCTGAAAGATGCATATCTTTCTATTCCGATTTTTCCTCCACACCGCAGATTCCTGCAGTTTCAGTGGAACGGCCAGTGGTACGAGTATTTAGCTCTTCCTTTCGGTCTCTCCTCGGCTCCCTGGTGTTTCACCAAGGTAATGAAACCAGTGGTGGCCTTCCTCAGAGAGAGGGGTGTGCGCATGATCATTTACCTAGACGACATTCTGATCATGGCGCAGGACCGGTCAGTGTTGCAGCAACACTTGACCATGACTATTTCCTTGTTGCAAAGCCTGGGGTTTGTGATAAATCTAGCAAAGTCAGTGGTGACCCCGGCTCAGGTGATAGATTTTCTGGGGTTCACGGTCAACTCCCTCACGGCGCAGCTGCTTCTTCCACAAGCGAAGTTGAGGGACCTGAAGAAGGAGATCAGGAAACTACTGGACAGTCAATTGGTCTCGCTCAGAACACTGGCCAGGATTGTAGGAGTCCTGGCGTCCTCTATCCAGGCGATATTTCCAGGTCCTTTGCACTACAGAGCCCTCCAACGTCTGAAGATCAGACACCTTCAGAAGGGTCTCTCGTATACGGACTCGGTTCCGCTTACGGACGAGGTTCGGCACGAACTCCAATGGTGGCTAGGCCACGTGGATGCCTGGAACGGCAGAGCGATCTTCGGGTCGCGACCAGATGTGGTAATCGAGTCGGACGCCAGCAGATGGGGCTGGGGCGCGCGCTGTGGAGAGGTTTCCACAGGCGGCAGATGGTCGTCTCAGGATCTGGAACTTCACATAAACTGTTTGGAATTACTGGCGGGATCGTTCGCGGTCCGCACGTTATCCCCGAAGCAGACATCATGTTGCATCCTCCTGCGCCTGGACAATGTGTCCGCAGTGAGGTATATCAACAAGTTGGGCGGCACGAGGTCGTCTCTTCTTGTCCAGATAGCCAAAGAGTTTTGGCATTACTGTCTACAGAACCAGATATCAGTCATAGCGGAGTACATCCCGGGTCAGGCCAACCAAGTGGCAGACTGGCATTCCAGACACTTGAGGGATTACAGCGACTGGAAGCTGCTTCCCCAGGTCTTTCTCTGGTTACAGGCGATTTGGGGTCCTTTTCAGACGGACCTGTTCGCATCCAGGTTGACGTATCAACTTCCCCGGTTCTTCAGCTGGAGACCGGATCCGATGGCAACGGCGACGGACGCATTTCTCCAGGATTGGTCGGAGGGGACCCAGTATGCATTTCCCCCCTTTCTGTTGATTCCCAGAGTAATGACTCATGTGATACGGCAAGCGGCGGAAATTGTCATGGTGACTCCGTGGTGGACATCACAAGCGTGGTTTCCCAAGTTGTTGCAGTGGAGCTGCGACCGCCCCCGAATACTGCCGGATTTGAAGTGGTTGTTGCAGGGCCCTCGTCAGGAACAGCACCCGTTGCTGTTGGAGGGCAGGTTATCCCTGATGGCATGGAGGCTTTCAGGGAACAGTGGCAAATGCCAGGAATTTCGGACAAGGCTGCTGACTTTATCAAGCAGGCTTGGGCACCTTCCACCAGGAAGCGATACTCCGCTGCCTGGAAGAACTGGGTGGATTGGTGCGTGGGACGACGTCTGGATCCCATGGGGGCGGGATTACCCCAAGTGTTGAACTTTCTATCCGAAAAGGCGGCAGGAGGCCTAGCGTATCGTTCGGTCAACAACTTTCGCTCAGCCCTCTCGGCGGGGCATGCCCTGGTGGATGGTAAACCAGTAGGCATGCATCCGGTTGTTTGTAAGTTGTTGAAAGGCATCAGGGTGGCCAACCCTCCCAAACCCAAGTATACGGGTTTGTGGGATGTCTCAGTGGTGATTTCTTTGCTCGACAGATGGCCGGTTAATTCTCTCCTGTCTAGGAAGCAATTGTGGGCTAAATTAGCCATGTTGCTTTGTCTATCCTCTTGCAGAAGATCTTCAGATGTCAGAGCGCTCGACGTAACAGGTAGAGTGTTTACCCCGGAAGGGGTTTCTTTTCATATTACAGGTCGTACTAAAACAATGTCTCGACATATATCTTATAATGCTTTTCCTGACAATGAAAAACTATGTGTGGTCCATTGTTTGAAGACCTACGAGGAATGTACAAAGGCCTTGCGGCCGCAGGGCTGTTCACAATTATTGATTTCTATTCAAAAGCCCTTTAAACCAGTGGCGGCTGCCACTATTGCTAGATGGCTTCGGTTCATTATGAAGGAAGCTGGTGTTGATACAAATATTTTTGGTGCTCATTCAGTTAGAGGCGCGATGGCGTCCAAGTCATATGGTTTAGGATCCAGTATCCAAGATATTATGCATTGTGCAGATTGGTCCTCTGATTCAACGTTTAAGACGTTTTATTACAAGCCGGTGGGAGATATTACTTCTGTGGTATTTAATCAGCGTTAAACTAGCATAATCTGAAGCCTCCGGTCCTGTAATAGAATCAAAAATTTGCTAGCATTCGCGACAAGAATTTTCAATTCTATTAAGGACACGGAGGCGAGGATTATCCCACCCGGCTTAATGTACTGTATGTATTAAGCTTACCCACCCTTTTATGCAAGGATTACGGTGGTGTTGTTTCCTTTATTTCAGGATCTGATAAGAAGTCGGATTGATCGACTCCGGAGGTCAGGATGTTCCGCCTGAAGATGTTCTTCCACGTTGGAGGATTGTGACTGTTCAAGTTTTGTTGGACTTGTTTCGCCTCAAAGAAAGAGGATGATGGGAACACGCAAGGGGTTCTTATGGACTGTGGGGGCGTGCCTATACTCATGGGTGTTCATGGGTAATGAAGTTTTATTGTTACTGTTTATTGAAAATATACATTTTCATTGGCTGCTGTGTTTTATGCAGTAAAGATTGAGAAGCATAATCCTCGCCTCCGTGTCCTTAATAGAATTGAAAATTCTTGTCGCGAATGCTAGCAAATTTTTGATTCATAAGCCAGGTCCATCCTCCAGCAATAAGATGTACAAAGATTTGTTAACCGCTACACAGGTACCACCAGCTGCGTTCCCTAGCTCATGTACCTCAGCATGAGATGAAGCCCTAGTGAAGTTTCTAGGATCTACAGGGTAGTTCTGTGTAAATGGGCGGGTAGATGTAGACTGCCATGGGGCCATACTTTCCAGGTAGACAATCAGCTCTGCCTAATTGATTATGTTTTTATTGATCCCTGGCACTTTTCCTCGGTGGGGGGGTTTGAAGTGCTGCACAAAGAGGGCAGTGATCATAGACCTGTCCAGGTAATGTGTAGGACAGTGTGAGCAAAGAGATAAAGTCACCCTTCTGCAAGTAGAATACCAAGACGGATAAAAACCCATAAAAACAAGGAAAGTTTAAAGATACTTAATGATCTGATGATGACAGATTATGCGTTACTCATTGTTGGGAAGGGAAGTCTCCTGCATGTCTCTGGAGAGAGTGCTTCCCCTGCCTTATGCTAATCTCCAGGCAAGTCACTCAAAAGCTACTGTATAGTTTCTAGATCCCTACCTCAGTGAGCATGACAATCATACATGTCCACTGAGGGTCTCCCTGTTTACATGGATTGAGACCCTAGAGCTTGGCTCTGAGGTCGAGGGGGCATGCCTAGTGCACCCCTATTTTTCAGAGAGTGGCTACTGCCCTCTCTATTAAGGCTGTGGTAGACTGACAGTGGTGGCAGCAATAAATCTATAGTCAGAAGGGGTGAGTCCCTAGGCACCCTCCTGACCAAGTCTGTGCAGTTTGCCATGCCTGTGGGCCTGTTGCCTTTGTCTGGCTGATGTGTGTTTGAGAGCCCATGGGTGTACAGGGGAAGAATGGAGATTTGAGCCAGTGTGAGGAATGCGAGCTGTCCTGCTGGACATCCCAGCTCCCCCGTCCCCCTCCCTATTTCCTTGGAAAGGCCTGGTGGGCTGGGGGAGACACTCAGCTCTTATCTGGGTTTAGCTGCACTAACTGTGTGGAGAGGACCCTCCCCCACTGGTCAGGGCCTCCTGGGCTGGAGTTAATTAAAATTCCTCTCTAGAGGGTTGCACAGCCTGATACCAGAACAGGACCTGCTACATGCTTTACCCATGCATTGAACACGCGGTGAATGGTCTGTGATTGGAGGTGTATTCAGAATGCAAAGAGTAGCAGACCCTCTGATTGGATGAGCCTATCAATCAGAGGTGATAAAAGTCTGGCCTGAGTGGTCAGCTGTTGTTCAAGACTGGTCTATGACTGACGAGTGGCCACACCAGAGCCCTCTGACAGTAACCAGCCGCGACCCCGCGGTTTGAAGACAGGAGATAAGTCTGTTCACTGCGGTCTGGAAGGAAGGCATCATTAAGGACCAGCTGTTTGTGAGGCTTGGAGGAGCGTTCGCTTTGGACCAAGGAAATTACAGACAGCTGCCCAAGGTGTGGGAAGGAAGCTTGCGGCACATCACCAATGGTGTGGAAAGGAAGCTTACAGCACATCACAGAGGCTGGTGGAAAGAAGCTTACAGCACATCACAGAGGCTGGTGGAAAGAAGCTTGCAGCACATGACGAGAGCCAGAGAGGAGGATGCTTGATTCTAGTCCTCGAAGGTGAGATCAAATCCCCTCTAGGCTCCTCCCTTGCACTGTGGGAGCCTGTACAAGCAGTAACTGGGAAGAGAGGCCAGTGAAGCAGACCCCCACCTTTCTTTTTGTGATCTCTGAGGGTATCAGGGTGAACTGGCACTCTGTCCAGCCACTACCCTTCTTCAGCTAGCCAGTGGCTATTGGACTAGTGGGACTCCAGTAAACTGTGCCAAGGCATCCGGCACCTTTGATCAGATCCCTGACACCACTAGAGCGGTGTCCTCACTCACAATGGGAGGGCACTTCTGTTGCTTTGGGTGGGGGGTTATGGGGCTGATCATGAACATTTGACTTCACATCATATGCTGAAACTATATCCTTTCAATACAAAGTTTGGTATCAAGGCTCTAGCGAATGAGAACAGCCCTGTGTAACATGATCTGTAATATGCAATGCTTACTGTGTGTTTTCATGTTAACTGTGTTTTTATAGTGCTTGGCGTCTAGGCGCTATAATACTGTTTGGGGTCAGAACTCTGCCCCAGAGGGTTGTAGAGACTTCTGGTTTTCACTGTTTATCCTAGTTTTATGTGTAGAATAATTATCTTATGTATATTAAAGTACTTTTCTTTTATAAAAAGTAAAGCACTGACTGGACATTGAGTTTATCAGCTGGTGGTACGGTTTACACTGTATTCTGAATGTCTAACCCCACCTCACCTCCTTGATTAAGCCTTGGACTGCTCTGTCTCGCTACCCTGAGAGAGTCAAGTGCTGGAGAGGAGTACTTGGTTATCCAGTTTTGGGTCCCTTAGTACTGAGGCCCCAGGACACCAGTGAGGGAACACTCCAGTTGATGCGATTGGAGGGCAGTTACCCCTGAGTGCCCTGGCGCCCAGGAAGCCGGGTCTAACATTGGTGGCAAGCGGTGACGGATCACTAGACTTCAGGCTCAGTGGACACTGAGGCCAGTTGATAATTCCAGCAGATATCCATAAGCTATATGTAAAATGGCAGATAACATTGGAGAGGAATTGGAATTGCAGAACTTGACTGTGGAGCAATTAAAGCAAATGTGTGCTGAAAGGGGGTGGAAGGTCCCAAGGTCTAAGGACAGGGAGCACCTGATTAGCCACATGAGAAAATGCTTTGAGCAAGAGGTCACTGTTGTGCAAGAGTTGGAGAGCACGGTTACCACAAGCCTGCCAAGTCAGTCAGTGCAGGCTTCTCCTGTACCAGCCCCAAGGCATTCCCCAAGGCTTTCCCCTATGCTTTCCCCTAGGTATTCCCCTAGACCTGCCCATAGACTTTCACCTCCCCCTATCTCCAGGGCTACCTTTTCCCCTGTCCCAAGATTCGCCTCCTTAGGAGGGACTGAGCTAGCAGAGACCCTTAAACTTCAGCTGAAACTCCAGGAAGCTAAGGCTTTAGCAGAGGAGAAAGCAAGGGAGTTTGAAAGGGAGAAGCTAAGGATGGCCCGCCAGGCAGAAGAGGAGCAGCGAAGGGTCAGACAGGAAGAGTGGGCTTGGAAGGAGAAAGAGAAAGAAAGGGAGAGACAGGAGAAAGAGAAGTAGAGGGAAAGGGAGAGGCTGGAGAAAGAAAGGGAGAGACAGGAGAAAGAGAAGGAT
Organism: Lissotriton helveticus; assembly: GCF_964261635.1. Taxonomy (NCBI): domain Eukaryota; kingdom Metazoa; phylum Chordata; class Amphibia; order Caudata; family Salamandridae; genus Lissotriton; species Lissotriton helveticus. The sequence goes on from NC_136063.1 coordinate 1,493,299,234, forward strand.
AGGGAATTGGAGAAAGAGCGGATAGCCCTAGAGAAAGAGAAGCTCAAGTTAGCAGCTGATAGAGGGCTTAGCTCTGTGGATGGTGCATCCACTTCAAAGTCCCAGGGAAAGGAAAATACCACCAAGGTACCAAAAGAATTGATACACATGTATGTCCCTGGCACTGATATTCTCAGTTGGATGCATGCCTTTCATTTAGTATGTAAGGCTCAAGGTCTTAATGGTCAGTCCAAAGCAGCGACTTTACTGAGTCGCCTCCCTCGGGAAGGGACGGAAGTGATTGAAAGGATGCCTAAGAAAGACAGTCTGACATATGAGTGCATGAAGGATGCTTTGATTAGGCGGTTTGGGTTGAAACCAACCCAGTACTTGCAGAGGTTCCGTGAGAACAAGAAGGCAGAGGGGGTTCCTTTTGCGAATTAGGTCCATGACATAGTGAGAGACTGGAATGAGTGGGTGAGAGGGATGGAAGCAAATGATTACCAGTCCCTAAATCAGGTGATGATTGCAGAGCGTCTCCAGTAGGAGTGCTCTGTCCCACTCAGACAATATTTGTCGGACCTTCCTGACAGGGATCCTGAGAAACTTGCAGTGATGGCAGATAAGTGGCTTGCCAACAGAGTGAACAGGGGGCAGGGGCAACACCTTTCCAAGCCCAAGGGGGAGAAGAACTCCCAGCAGGCTGGCCCTAAACCAGAGGTGAAGGGCCAGAACGGTTCCCAAGGCTCTCAGTCAGGACAAGAGTCTAAGGGGAACGGGGCCTCTAGTCAGTAGCAGGAGGGGAAAGGAGGTAAGGCTCCTTTCACTCCAAAGGCGATTACATGCTATAAGTGCCACCGAGAGGGACACTTAAAGCCAGACTGCCCAGTGAAGGACGGATCACTGACATAACCTCGACAGACCGAATATCGACAGGACAAAATATCGATGACAAATTATCGACTACAAAATTATCGATTGCCTATACTTAAACAACAAAACACAAAAATATCGAAACCACATTATCGACTAAAATAAACAACGACTACAACAATATCGACTAACAACATTTTCGATTTCTAAAACATCGATTATCACATCTTTAAATGAAAAACTGTCAAAATATCGAATACAAAAATATAGATAGCAAATTTATCGTTTTTTTTAAATATCGAAATTACTACATCCTTGAATAAATCACTGTACTATCTTAAAATTTAGTCATACTATTCATAATTATTCACTAATTGTTTCTAAAAAGCTATAAAACATATTATATATTTTCCTAACATTTATAACACAAAATAAATACAAACATACATTTTATAATACATAAACAATGTTTCTAACAACTAAACATTTCTTACTGAAAATTATATATATTCCTCCACTTTAAAAATATAAAGATAACATTACCTAGACGAAATAAGGCCTTACACATTAAATAAACGTTAATTGGCGTCACCCATATAAGGAAAGCAATTAGCATAACAGGTTACAAAATTCAAATCCACGAATTAAAACAGACTATCAATTTAAACAACCAATCCTACTTCAGAAACTATTAGACTAATACTATATAAACAAGATTACAGCAAACTAAAAATGCAGCCTAAATCTCCTAACTAAAGGAAGACGAAACTCTGCAGGATTTCTGAAAGAAAACGTATTGACTTCAACATAAAGACAGCTACACCTATCTAAAGTAAGTACTACTACATTATTTCCCATTGAAAATCTAACTCTCAAACCTCACACCTATGTTTAAAAGCCAAATACCTAAAATATATGTTTTTTTTTACTATTTATCCTACAGACAAAAAGAAAATACAGAAGACCTAGACAACACCTGGACATCAAAAGTTAAATATAAATAAGTAAGTATATAATTTAAATGTAACTTCGACATTTAATAGATAGGTAACTAAATAGAAACTAGCTAAAAACCTCTACCAAAATATCATAAATAGTTATAAAATATTTGTACACATTTTCTCAACTTCCACAGTTACAAAAATATATACACAGAAAATAACAGTTTGAAGAACATCAACACCTGAAAAGAACTACTTGAAATCATAAAAAGATTTACAGGTAAATCAGAAATGTGTTAAACTGTATTATTAGAATACAACATTATTTTTTCAAAAAATGTAATGACATTCTCTTTTAATTACCTCCTAGCACTACAATACAAGCATGACTGAAGGAGCTAAATTCATTTATTCACAAAAAGGGAAAATGCTTCTTTGTTACATGGGATATGTCTACACTCAAGAGAAACAAAAAGATTTGAAAGTTTTTTGGAAGTGTACGAAATATTATGCCAACAAATGTTATGGTAGAGCTATAACTCAGGAAACTACTGTTACTTATACTAAGGAACATAATCACCCACCCAATGTAACAGAAATAGAGATTAGACAAATGCTAGATTCCCTTAAAGAAGATAGTACTAGTACTGATCAACCAACAACTGCTATTCTGAAACACCATTTAAGTGTACTTCCCCAACATTCTTCTAGCCAATTACCATCTATCGAATCCCTTAAAAGAACTATAGCTAGACAAAAAAGAGCAACATGCACTACTCCTCTCACACCAAAAACTTTTGAAGAAGTGCAAATTCCCCCTGAACTCTCTGTAACTCACAATAAAGATGATTTTATACTCTATGACAACAAATCTAAAGATAAAAGAATTATACTGTTTGCCACAGCAAACAACATGACTAAACTTACCCAATGCCAAACTTGGATGATGGACGGTACTTTTTCTGTATGCCCCAAACCTTTTTATCAATTATACACTATCCATGGTCATTTCCAAAATGCTAATATTCCATTCCTTTATGCCCTTCTACCAAACAAACAGCAAGCTACCTATCAAGAAATACTAACTGAAGTCAAGCAACATACTAACAACTATTTTCCACAAAAAATGATCATTGACTTTGAAAAAGCAATGATAAACAGCATCCTTAAAACATACCCACACTCAGCAATACAAGGTTGCTATTACCATTTTAACCAATGTATCTAGCGACATCTACAACAATCTACCTTGAGTATCCAATACGCCACTGATAGCACTTTTGCTTATCAAATAAAAAAACTCATCGCCCTAGCCTATGTTCCACTGACAGATGTAACTGAGCACTATAACTTGTTAATAGACACCCCCTACTATAAAAGAAACGAAGAAAGACTAAGCCCTATGCTTGACTACTTCGAAGACACATGGGTAGGAAGGCTACACAGATCAGGCCATAGAAGACAACCCAAATACCAAATAGCTTGGTGGAATGTCTACCTTAGCACACTAAATAAGGAAGCAAAAACAAACAATGCAGTTGAAGGATGGCACAATGCCTTCCAAGCAACTACAGGCCGAGGAACGCCTACCCTTCACAAATTAATACAATCCTTACAAAAAGAACAGAGTTACCAGGAGCTCCGAATGGAGCAATCAGTAACTTTGATCGGACCTAAACTCACCAAAGAAAGGAAAAAAATGTATAACACACTCCAAAGTCAAGTTACCCTCTATCCAACTAGCAAAGGACTAGACTATCTATCAATGATTGCAAAAACTATTCTTTAAAACATAACATAACTATACACGTTACATTAAGCATTTTTTTTGGAAATTCCTTGATTTTTACATGTTACAATTTGCAATTAAATTATCAAATACATAATATTAACATATATAAAATGTATTTAGATAATGTATTTACAAAATGTTACATACAACGTAACTAAAGCAAAATTTAAAACAGTTTCCCCACCCATAAAAAGTTTTGTAAATATTTACATTTCTGTTGCACCTTCAAACGTAATCCAATTCCAAGCAATCCATACGACACCATTGCAAAAACCCATACAATCCATGGAAGCCCAAAAAAAAATGAAAAAATACAAGCAAATCCATAGCGACTCCTCTCCAATGTAATACACACGATATACCATTGAAAACCCGAAAATAGTAATTTAAAAAAAAAAACGCTCCTGGAAAACTTGTAAACCAAAATATTTGTGTGCAAAAATAAGAGTATATAATACTCGTCACACAACTCTGATCGAAAAAGAAGGACCTCCTCAAAAACAGTAAAACGCGACGATAACCTTGAAAAAATAAAATACATACCCACCCACACAAAAACACCCATACATATATAAAAAAACATATTTATACACCAAACATATTATCTTTGTAACATTTAAACATATTAGCTCACGTCACACACCTACAACTAAAACGCGGTAAAAATGAAATATCGTACACTCTACCTAACACCGAAAACACAATCTTCTCTTAATAACCCTATCTACATAAACTTAAACACACCACACATACACTAACACTAACTTCATTAACTTCTAAAATACAATTAAAACAAACTTACCCTCTCTAACGCGAAGCAGCATCCAACCGCGATCTGTTGAAGCACCAAATAAGCCTAAATAACATTACGCGGTTAAAAAGTAGTCCCTGTATACAGCAAAAACCTCTTTAATTTCTATATTCCAACACTTTAAAAAAATACACTGAGTATTATATTAAGTGTAAATAATTATTTAAATTGTAGAAAATTATTTCTTAAATATTCATTACTTTCAAATAATTATTCAACTGTTATCTGTTACTTTAAATAATATTTTATTATTTATATATACATTTAGAAAATAATCTATATGTTAAACAAATTTGAATATATAACCTTGTTACAAATAATTTGTTTATAAAAATAGCTAATATTAGTTTAAACATTATGTATGTATATAAAACATGTATTTGTGTGTTTATCTATGTAAAAATTAATATTATAAATATGTTCAATATTCATAATATTAATTTGTAAAAAAAAATATGATTACTTTGTAAAAAGCAAAAATGTTACTGTTATAAAACAAATATACATATTTATCTATGACAATATATTCAATGTCTATGTGAATAAAATAATTGTTATTAAATGAAAAGTACATATTACCAATTTGTTTCTTTAACTATTCAAATTACAATATGTGAATAAACATAAAATTATTTAAATATCATTTATTTGTTAAAAACATATATATGCACTTCATATATTTTGTTGGATAATAAAAACTGTTTACTTACAATTTTCAATAGAAATAAAAAATACATCTCTACTTACAATTTATTGTTTATATGTTAATAAACTGTTTTTCATTTATTCCATTTAACCCTGTGTATGTTTCCTTCTTTATTATTCTATATAAATATTAATTACATATGAAATATTCTATTTAAAAATGCATTTTAAATTTTAATAATTTAAAAAATGTATTTATCTTTTAACTACTACAATAACAATAATTATAATTAATACAAAACTTTTCTATGTATTTTAAAACTTTATTATAGTATCCTACCAATAATAACTATTTGTATTAAAAATGTTTTCTTAGTTCCACTGCACCAATTATAAACTCACCAAACCATACTACACATTAAAACCATACAAATTACAATTCCCACTTCACCAATTGTAAACTCATGGAAGGTGCTGGACACTGAACCCATACTAATTACTATTCCAACTCCACCAAGTATAAACGTAATTTTTACCCTGTACCCAAAAACCCCAAACTGACCATGAACCCTAAAAATACCCCTTTACCCAAAAACAGAAAACTGACCCTGAACCCTAAAAATACCCCTTTACCCTAAAACCCAAAACTGACCCTGAACCCTAAAAATACCCCTTTACCCAAAAACTGAAAACTGACCCTGAACCCTAAAAATACCCCTTTACCCAAAAACTGAAAACTGACCCTGAACCCAAAAAATACCCCTTTACCCAGAAACTGAAAACTGACCCTGAACCCTAAAAATACCCCTTTACCCAAAAACTGAAAACTGACCCTGAACCCAAAAAATACCCCTTTACCCAGAAACTGAAAACTGACCCTGAACCCTAAAAATACCCCTTTACCCAAAAACTGAAAACTGACCCTGAACCCTAAAAATACCCCTTTACCCAAAAACTGAAAACTGACCCTGAACCCTAAAAATACCCCTTTACCCAAAACCGACCCTGAACCCTAAAAATACCCCTTTACCCAAAAACTGAAAACTGACCCTGAACCCTAAAAATACCCCTTTACCCAAAAACTGAAAACTGACCCTGAACCCTACAAATACCCCTTTACCCAAAAACTGAAAACTGACCCTGAACCCTAAAAATACCCCTTTACCCAAAAACTGAAAACTTACCCTGAACCCTAAAAATACCCCTTTACCCAAAAACTGAAAACTGACCCTGAACCCTAAAAATACCCCTTTACCCAAAAACTGAAAACTGACCCTGAACCCCAAAAATACCCCTTTACCCAAAAACCGAAAACTGACCCTGAACCCTAAAAATACCCCTTTACCCAAAAACCCAAAACTGACCCTGAACCCTAAAAATACCCCTTTACCCAAAAACCCAAACCTATAACATTTTAAATATAATTATATACTTACCAATACTTACGTTGTAATGGTATGCGTTGTAAAAGTACCTGCGTTGTAAAAACATTCGTTGTAAATACATGCGTTGTAATGGTATTTGCGTTGTAAAATTTTCGTTGTAATGGTAGTGCGTTGTAAAAGTTGCGTGGCAAACGTTGTATACCTTTAATAAATAATATTATTTCATTATTTATTATTAAATTACTTCCCACTCTATTCCCCTATAAACCCATAACCCGCTACAGGAAATAAAACATTTTATGTAACATAATTAGCAATTAATCAATTAAATTAAATTATTTACCAATTAAATTTTAAATAATCAACAAATATTTTTTAATTAACAATTAATTAAATATTACTACCAATTAAGAAATGTACATATTTAATTAATTATAATTAAATTACTTCCCACCCTATTCCCCTATAAACCCACAACCCGCTACATGACATAAATTATTTAAATTAACATAATTACCAATTAATCAATTAAATTAAATTAATTACAAATTACATTTTATATAATAAAAAATATTATTTAATTAACAATTAATTAAATATTACTACCAAATAATACATTTACATATTTTATTAATTATAATTAAATTACTTCCCACCCTATTCCCCTATAAACCCACAACCCGCTACATGACAAATTATTTAAATTAGCATAATTAGCAATTAATCAATTAAATTAAATTAATTACCAATAAAATTGTATATAAATACATTTTTTTATTTAATTAACAATTAATTAAATATTACTACCAATTAATAAATTTACATATTTAATTAATTATAATTAAATTACTTCCCACCCTATTCCCCTAAAAACCCACTACCCGCTCCTAGAAATTATTATACTATTTGAATTATTTTTTATAATTATTAATTTTTTATAAATTTAATTTCAATATGAATAAATAAAAAAATAACATATATTTTAACAATAAATGTTGTAATAAAAAAATAAAACTGTACATTTAAATATTCGAGATTATTTATATCGATATTATTAGTCGATATTATGACAGTCGATATCATGACTGTCGATAACACAACTTTCGATATTCTTAAAACCTATATTTTGACTTTCGATATTTTTAAACTACTAGAAAAAACGATATTTTTTACTATCGATATTACTTACTCGATATTTTTTCAATCGATATTTTTTAACATACATGACCATCGATAATAAATACATCGATATTACTTACCTCAACATTAATGCCATCTCGATATTCTGGAGTCGATATTATGTTCATTCGAAAATAAAAACTCGATATTTAGACTGCACACCGTGAAGGACGTGGTGCCAGTGGCACCCGTGATAGCAAGTGTGCTTTCAGTGGGGGCAGACATGAAGGGAGGCCCAAGTGAGTTTAACTTAGTCACCAGGGACATCTGGGAACTTGACCCAGAAGCCCTTAAGCATATTCACCCTAACTCAACGGGGTATATGAGTGTGGCAAGTATCAATGGAAGGAAGGTTCCGGCCATGAGGGATACTGGTGCCCACAGGACTATGGTTGAACGCAAATATCTTAAACCCAAGAGATCATTCCTGGTTCCAAGGGGTATGGACTTGTAGCTAGTGGTGATGACATGGAGTACCCTCTTGCTAGAGTGCAGGTAGGGGTGAATGGCAAGAAGGCCATGGTCAATGTCGGGGTGCGAGAGAAGCAGGGTGCTGGGTGCTTTCTGGGGAATGATCTTGTTGAACCCGGGTTAGTACCAGGCCCTGAGGCCTATATGGCCTGGATTTCATCAGCTGTGCTCACTAGAGCACAGACTGAAAAACTGCTTCCTAGTGAAGTGGGGACCGCTCTAGTGGAAGAGACACTAGAGGGGAACAGGCCAGAACAAGAACTAAGGGCAGATTCTGAGAAGGCACCTGTCCTGGTGTCTGCACCTCCTGCTCCTGTTGGAGAGGAGGGTGTGCATCCAGAGGCGGATACGGTGTTGGAGTCTGGGTCCCTGCCAGAGCTGCAGGAGCTGCTTGTGGCAGGAGGACCGTCCCGTGTGGAGTTTTGTAAGGCACAGGCTGAGTGTCCTACACTTGTTGGCCTGCGGACGACTGCTCAGGAGCAGGTCTCCACTGGAGTAGTCGGAAAGCACAAGGTGGCTTGGGAAGATGGACTCCTTTACAGTGAGCCTCCTGACCCAGAGCCAGGAACCAGCAAATGGTTGGTAGTTCCCCAGGTGCACAGGAATTTCCTGCTGCATCTAGCCCATGAAGTACCCCTAGCTGGGCACTTGGGCATCAAAAAGACAAAGGACAGGTTAGCACCTCTGTTTTACTGGCCAGGAGTTGGTCAGGATGTGGAGAAGTTTTGCCATACCTGTCTGGTCTGTCAGGCCAGCAGCATGTCTGGTGGCCCGATGAAGGCACCCGTGGTTCCTCTACCAGTCGTTGAGGTACACTTAGAGAGAGTGGTGTGTCTTCCCAGGAATGACACGGTTTCTTTACTTGCAATGGCTGAAGAGTTAGAAGAGGAGAGCGAGTCCCTCCCTGACTTATTGCAAGGTGATGAGAAGGATGGTTCATTTGAGGGAGTTAAGCGTGCCTCTGAACTGACACCTAAACAGCAGATGGATTGTAAAGAGCTGCTGGGGAGATTGTCCCGTCTCTTTTCACTTACCCCTGGGCTGACGCCTGTCTGTGCGCTTGACACAGACACAGGGGACACCCTGCCTGCTAAGAAGCAGCCCAGGAAGGTGATCTGGACTGAAGAGTGTCAGAAGGCATTTGATGGATTGAAGGCTGCACTATGCAATGCACCTGTGTTGAAGGCCCCTGATTACAGTCAGACCTTCATTGTGCAGACGGATGCTTCAGACAAAGGAGTTGGGGCAGTTCTTGCCCAGCTCAATAAAAAAGGGAAGGGAGCATCCGGTGGCCTTTATCAGCCGCCGACTACTCCCCAGGGAGCAGAACTGGTCTGCAGTTGAAAAAGAATGCTTTGCCATAGTGTGGGCCCTTCGAAGATTCAGGCCTTACATGTTTGGTGCAAAGTTTGTGGTTCAAACAGATCACAAGCCCCTCAAGTGGCTTATGGCAATGAAAGGTGAGAATCCAAAGTTGCTCAGGTGGTCCATATCTCTGCAGGGACTAGATTTTACAGTGGAACATAAAGCAGGCTTACAGCAGGGTAATGTAGATGGACTTTCCCGCCGGTTTATCCAATCAGATGATCGGTCTTCTCCCACTGGGAAGTAAGTACCAGCCATTCTGATCTGGGGAGGGCATATGTTGGGACGGGAAGTCTCCTGCATGTCTCTGGAGAGAGTGCTTCCCCTGCCTTATGCTAATCTCCAGGCAAGTCACTCAAAAGCTACTGTATAGTTTCTAGATCCCTACCTCAGTGAGCATGACAATCATACATGTCCACTGAGGGTCTCCCTGTTTACATGGATTGAGACCCTAGAGCTTGGCTCTGAGGTTGAGGGGGCATGCCTAGTGCACCCCTATTTTTCAGAGAGTGGCTACTGCCCTCTCTATTAAGGCTGTGGTAGACTGACAGTGGTGGCAGCAATAAATCTATAGACAGGAGGGGTGAGTTTTTAGGCACCCTCCTGACCAAGTATGTGCAGTTTGCCATGCCTGTGGGCCTGTTGCCTTTGTCTGGCTGATGTGTGTTTGAGAGCCCGTGGGTGTACAGGGGAAGAATGGGGATTTGAGCCAGTGTGAGGAATGCGAGCTGTCCTGCTGGACATCCCAGCTCCCCCGTCCCCCTCCCTATTTCCTTGGAAAGGCCTGTTGGGCTGGGGGAGACACTCAGCTCTTATCTGGGTTTAGCTGCACTAACTGTGTGGAGAGGACCCTCCCCCACTGGTCAAGGCCTCCTGGGCTGGAGTTAATTAAAATTCCTCTCTAGAGGGTTGCACAGCCTGATACCAGAACAGGACCTGCTACATGCTTTACCCACGCATTGAACAAGCGGTGAATGGTCTGTGATTGGAGGTGTATTCAGAATGCAAAGAGTAGCAGACCCTCTGATTGGATGAGCCTATCAATCAGAGGTGATAAAAGTCTGGCCTGAGTGGTCAGCTGTTGTTCAAGACTGGTCTATGACTGACGAGTGGCCACACCAAAGCCCTCTGACAGTAACCAGCCGCGACCCCGCGGTGTGAAGACAGGAGATAAGACTGTTCACTGCGGTCTGGAAGGAAGGCATCATTAAGGACCAGCTGTTTGTGAGGCTTGGAGGAGCGTTCGCTTTGGACCAAGGAAATTACAGACAGCTGCCCAAGGTGTGGGAAGGAAGCTTGCGGCACATCACCAAAGGTGTGGAAAGGAAGCTTACAGCACATCACAGAGGCTGGTGGAAAAAAGCTTACAGCACATCACAGAGGCTGGTGGAAAGAAGCTTGCAGCACATGACGAGAGCCAGAGAGGAGGATGCTTGATTCTAGTCCTTGAAGGTGAGATCGAATCCCCTCTAGGCTCCTCCCTTGCGCTGTGGGAGCCTGTACAAGCAGTAACTGGGAAGAGAGGCCAGTGAAGCAGACCCCCACCTTTCTTTTTGTGATCTCTGAGGGTATCAGGGTGAACTGGCACTCTGTCCAGCCACTACCCTTCTTCAGCTAGCCAGTGGCTACTGGACTAGTGGGACTCCAGTAAACTGTGCCAAGACATTCGGCACCTTTGATCAGATCCCTGACCTCACTCACAATGGTTGGGCACTTCTGTTGCTTTGGGTGGGGGGTTATGGGGCTGATCATGAACATTTGACTTCACATCATATGCTGAAACTATATCCTTTCAATACAAAGTTTGGTATCAAGGCTCTAGTGAATGAGAACAGCCCTGTGTAACATGATCTGTAATATGCAATGCTTACTGTGTGTTTTCATGTTAACTGTGTTTTTATAGTGCTTGGCGTCTAGGGGCTATAATACTGTTTGGGGTCAGAACTCTGCCCCAGAGGGTTGTAGAGACTTCTGGTTTGCACTGTTTATCCTAGTTTTATGTGTAGAATAATTATCTTATGTATATTAAAGTACTTTTCTTTTATAAAAAGTAAAGCACTGACTGGACATTGAGTTTATCAGCTGATGGTACGGTTTACACTGTATTCTGAATGTCTAACCCCACCTCACCTCCTTGATTAAGCCTTGGACTGCTCTGTCTCGCTACCCTGAGAGATTCAAGTGCTGGAGAGGAGTACTTGGTTATCCAGTTTTGGGTCCCTTAGTACTGAGGCCCCAGGACACCAGTGAGGGAACACTCCAGTTGATGCGATTGGAGCGCAGTTACCCCTGAGTGCCCTGGCGCCCAGGAAGCCGGGTCTAACACTCATCATGCCAGAGAACTAGAGTGACACTCTAACATGGTATGACCAAGTGGTAGAGCAGGTTGAAAATTGTTTGAGGGTAAGACTCAACTCAGAAGCCCGGAATAAAGTACAAGAGTATGATACAGGGGGCAAGAGAAATGGCTGGTTTAATGACGATTGTCTGAAGTTAAAATTAAGGGTATGAAAATGAGAGAGATGACTTAGGAAAAGCTTGACCCAGAAATATATGGCTTCCCTTGACAAAACTCAAATACAAAAATAAGCTGAGGGAAAGGAAAAAGGAGTTTATCAGTAAAGATTGGCAAACTTTGTTTGAAGTGATAGGCACAAATATCATCAAGAAGTTCTGGCAGTTGGTGCGTGATGGGAAAGAGCAAGGGAGAATGAGGTGTCTAGTAGGAGAGGATGACTGGGTCAGCCACTTGAGTAATCTATGTGGTAGTAATGATTTGGATGAGGACCCAAAGAATAATGTTGTGGTTGAAGAGGATATCGGGTTGTATTTTGTGTTTCAGAAGATAAAAGAAACCATTCAGCCTCTCAAAATAACAAAGGTGGTGGGCCCAGATAACTTCCCTGCAATTCTAATAAAAAAGAACGTGTATTGGTGGGCAAGTTTCTTTCATGTATTTTTCAAAAGGCTTTGAACTTGGGACTCCAGAGAGTTGGAAAGGCGCAATAATTAGAACAATATATAAGAAGGATGATGCTACGCTGCCCGAGAATTACCGCCTAATCAGCCTGCAGTATAACGGGGAGAAAGTATTCTCCAAAGTATTGCTAGGCTTAATAAAAATTTGGATGGAAAAAAATAATTGAATACCAGTTGAGCAAGGTGATTTTAAGGAAGTTCACTTAGCGATCAACCGTTGCCTTAGTCTATGGGCAATGGCAAAGAAGTCAATTGAGTTGAGGGGCCATTTATTTTCTTTTTTTGTGATTTCCATGCCGCCTTTGACCTGGTTGACCGTATGTTGCTGTGTAATATGCTGAGGTGGCTCAGCATCAACAAGGTGCTGCCCTCTCTTATTAATAGTCAGAATTGGGCCCAAGTGATCTTAGAAATCTGAGGGACCCTATCAAAGAGAATACAGTTAAAGATTGGCCTACAACAGTGTTGTGTCCTAGCTACCCTATTATTCTCTTTATTCTTGTCTAACCTACCAAATACAATAAATAAAGTGGCAGTTGTCTCAAAATGGATAAGACCCATGTCCTTTGACTACAATACGCCGATGATTTGTTGATAGTGGACTTTAAGGAAGAGGGTCTCCAAAAGAAACTGGATACCTACCATGACTATTGCTTAAGGGAAAGACTTACAGTTAACTTTGACAATATAAAGATAATGGTGTTGGGGATAAGAAAGGGAGATTTTAATTGGCACTTGGGTGGGAATTAAGTTAATTTGGTCAACAAATGTAAATACTTGGGTATGCGGTTCGATTCCAAGTTAAATTGGAGAGATCACGTTGAATAACTAAAAACAACTGTAATGTCCTCAGTACGGGGCGTAAAACAGTTTAGCCGAACGTATGGCGGGCCCTTAATATGCCATATATTGTCTGCCTTTAATGCAATGGTTCATCCTCAATTCCAATATGGGGGGAAGTGCTGACCTTAGGTGGCAAATTAGATTGGAACCCTGAAGAAGGTAGATGTATGTAAAGGCTCCTTGCACTGACACCTTCAGCCATGATCCAAGACTTAAGGGTAGAATGTCAGCTTACAGCTTGGAGCTATTTTGGATGCTAGCTACACTGAAATTCTTGCAGAGATTAAATAGAGAAGAAACTTCCAAAATATTGCATCTCTGTAAAATGGAGATAGAGAATAGTAAACTGAACTGGGCCTCCCATGTAAGACATATGCTCTTCCTCTTGTCCTGCGTATTAGTCAGGATCCAGTGGTTTTTAGGAGGAAACTAAAAATTCATCTCTTTGTCTGATTCATGTTCCATACCCTGCTAGGCACAGCGCCAGGATACTCATGAGTAGCTGTGCGTGCTACACATTTATGTAACATAACATAACATATGTAAGCTCTTTGTCAAATTGGCACTAATACCGGATCAGTGGAAGGAAGGGTGACAGATCCCTAAGCAGGAGCTACGCACCATTTTAACCAAACGTGCTACAGAGGAGGATCTGATTTATTTCTAGTCAAAGGTTGGAGTGGTGATGACACGTTTCCATGCACTGAGGCCTTGCCAAATCCCAAGCTCAGGAAGGATGTGTTAAAATTCAGGGTCGGGATAAACTCATGTTACGCAGATATGAAGGTAATAGCAGCAATAAGAGATGAGCACGGTGTGTGCACATGCGGGTTAAAGGCAAAATGCAAGGGGGCACATTTTTATGGGATTGTTTATGGTTTTTAGCCTAACGGAAAGTGTTTTTAAAACCTATTTTTATTACCAATGCAATCACTAATCAGGATCAAGCCCTTAGCTTGTTGGTTAATATGAGCTTTTTAAATGCTGTATGTGTAAATGGGAGATTTTTAAATGCAGCACAGGAAATTTAAAAGGGTTGTTGGATAATTTGTAAGAGACACAGTGGGTGGTTTGAGACCTTTCATCAAATTGCTGTCCCTTTATACTGCTGTACGTACATTGTTGATACATTCTTTTAATTACTTTTATCATCTGTATGATTTTAGAATGTATTTATGGTAATGTTTACAGGCCACAGTCTAAATAACTATTTGACTGACTGACCTCATACCTTTCAATTTTTTTTCCATCTATGTCTTGATACTCTTTGCTTGGTGAATGACCAAAATTTAGTTTAAAAAATATTGTGGTGCAACATTATTGTTTTTTATGTATATAATATAATTTTTTGAAATATCATTATATGTATTATCGTTTATGTTAATAGAATTGTTTTAAATATTGTGTTGAATACATTTTATATATATATATGAATTATATTTAGGCATTCGTTTTTTATTATAATACCGTAATTGTCTTATTTGTTTAGTATAATGTGTAAGTTTTAATGTGTAATTACATGATTTTTGCATTTTATTAGTCATTTATAATTTAGTACTGGGTTGTTGGGTTTGTAGGGGAATAGGGTGAAAAGTTATTTGAAACATAATTGAACGTTGTTTATTGTAAATGAATTTCTTATTTTAATTAAATATTTATTGGGTACCAAAGAGGATTTTTGCCAACTAAAAAACAAAGTACTTCATTGGTTAACTAACAACACTTCAGTGGGCTCAAGGGTGGCACATAATATAATTATGGTGCGTCGAGTCAATTGGATTGGTAGCTCTCAGAAACTTGGTGGGGGTGACTGTTATTGTGAATTTTAACAGCTCGCATCTTGCTTAGAGAATCTAGTTTAGGGATTTAAACTCTGTCCCTCCTAGTTTTGGGTCCTCTGTAAAGGTTTTTCTGTTGGCCTTTTTTTTTATAAAGTAGACTCAATTGGGAAGGGTAACACGGACGCCCCCCAGGTTGGGTGTAAACAAAGATTTACCTCAGTTAAGGCACTACGGCCCCCTCCAGTTGCATACAGTTTAATTTGTGCAGCTAGCCAGTACATCGCTTCCCACTAGGAACTATCTAATAGATATTCTACATTATGGAAGCGTGTGATTGACTTCGGGTCCCTGAAAAAGGCCTCCATGGAAACGGAGTCGCAGTAGAATGCCCCTGTGGCACAAAGTGAGGGGGTTCCCTGCACAGATAATAAAACATTTCTTTCGTGGAATATTGCAGGTTTTGGCCTACAAGGTTCAGGATCCTGTTTGGGTACAGTTTGTAAAACAATTCTCTGTGATTTGTCTCCAAGAGACATGGTTGGTGGACTGCAGCTTATTCCTGGAGGGCTTTAAGGCCTTCTTTGTTCCAGCTTCCCCGTCGGTATGTGGTAGGCTAACGGTGGTCTGGTTATCTACATATCACTGGCGGTGGATTACCGGATTCAGATTCTCTTGTCAAATAGCCAAGGGCTCCAGGCTTTAGTATTAGAATGGGGGGACACTAGTTTGGGCCTGATAAACTTTTATAATGTGGTGACTTGTACGCAGGGAGTGTCTTATATCACCCACCTGGGTTCATTTATAAGGCAGCCCTGTCAATCTTCATCACATAACCTTATGGTGTTGGGCGATTTTAATATCTATCCATGTGGAGATCCCGGGTCCACATGTATGTCTAATATGGGCTGCCCCTGGATGAGGGGGTTCCACTTTGAGCACCTCACCCAGGGGGAACTACTGAACAGCATATTAAATGAATATGATTTGATGTCACGTATGTCTCTTACTGAACTGCATAGTAAAGCCCTTATTCCCTCCATCAAAGGGAGAGGTAGTGGCTCCTTTATAGATTACATTTTGATTTCATCCACCTTACAGTCTTCATTTTGTGGGTTCACCATCATGGAAAGCGCTTATAGCGATCACAACCCGCTTTGTGTGCAATTCAGGAGCTCTCTATTATCTAGTAATCCAAGGGTGACGATAATGGGGACGCTGAGACCAACGGATGGTAGGCGATGGCTCATGTGGTCCCAGGTTTCCCCTGATGTCTTTCATTGTAAAGTAAGAGACGTGTGTGCAGCAGAACTAGCGCTTTGCTCCTCACCAGGTTCTTCCGCGGGGGGAGTCCTTAGTGCTTTTAACCCCTTGAACGCTCATGACGAGCTCAGCTAACCATAACCCTATATACCCCTAGTCTCTATACCCTAAACCTTTAACCCTATTCCCTAAACCCCTTGCCCTCAACCCCATATCCCTAAAACCTATACTTTTAAACCTATACCCTTAACCCCAACCCATACTATTATCCCTATACCTTTAACCACATACCTTTAACTGCTAACCCTTAACCCCTAACATCTAACCCTTAATCCATATGGCAAACTCTTAACCCCCATACATTCAGTTGATTACTCTTAACTCCTGGACCCATATCTTAACCTCTATACCCATAACCCTAAACCTTTAACCGCTTTCACAGTGTCCTAACTTTGATGTATTTTGGGAATAAGCACTTTGGGAAGTGTTCCCTTTTCAAAGTTTTTATTTTTAGAACTAATAACTGAAAAGATATTTATAGATGTGTTGCTTTTGAAAGAAGAAGTATTTTGAAATAAATGTCTCCCAGGGAAGGAATAAGTGCATATTCCGAGCCAAAAACATTAATGGTAAAAAGACAGATGCTCAACAGTGCATTTCACGAAAATGAAGGATCCATAATTCTATTTGTCACAAAGCTGCATTCTCTGGTAGTTACTGTGTCTTTCACCAGTTTTTCCAAGGACACGGGGTTATGACTATAAATCATCAAAGAGGGCATCTAAAATACTGACATTGTACCATGCACTTCAGATTAACCTATTAGCAAGTCGAATTAGGATATCTGCTCGCACAGATCCAAAGTTAGTAACATACTAGCAATAGGATGTGTACATAATAACCTAATCAGCGGCGAGTACATGTTCTAATGCAGAGCCAATAGCCAGTACCAAGACAACTAATGGCAAGTAACAGACTCAAATGCGTTTGAAGTATAGGCAATTAGGTTCTTTTTTGCAAAGTTTCAGAGGGATTTGTCCTCATAGTGGAGGAAATGGAGTTCATTGAAAATAATTGCCTTGAAGTGCTGGCTTTCTGAAATAGGAATTTCAAGTCAAAGAGTACTTCAGAAGGAGAGAGCACCTCCAGAGACAGACAATTTTTGGGTAGGTAATTTTTGGTCACAGTGTGAAGTATTTAATTAATTTTACTGGTCAGTTTCAATAAAGTCTAGGGGTGTGTTTAATTTGACTCATTTGCTTTTGCGTAATTACGCATATTTCAGCAAAAAAGATGCAAAGTTACTCTGAAATGTAAACCTGACACTTCTCACTAAATTCTAGCGCAAAGTGACGAATGCAGGGACACCTTTCACACAAAAAATGCACATTAAAAAAACTAAGTGCCATGAATAACAGCTGCTCGAGCTCTGGTCATCCGTGTTGCTACTGAACTAGAATTTTGCTGTGAATGTGGTGTAATTATGCCACATGGTGTAATGGTGTGATTTCTGGAATTTCAAGTAACAAGCTATAAAATCCAGGCTGCTGAGTGTCAAAACGGCTCACCCAGAACGGAGATGAATACCAGCTTGGAAATAATGGACTTCAATGTCAGACTGAAGATTTTGAAGAAAGTAGAGTTTAATGGTAAGTACTCCAGCCAAAATCAACTCACAACTCTCTCTTCAGACCTCCCAGAATGTTCCACAGCTGAACCTTGACAATGCTTATTGTTTTTTTACTCTGTCACAGCACGTCACAACACACCAGTCTTCACTACAAAGAAACCAATATTAAAATTAGGGGTCAAGAACCCCAAAGAAATGAGATGAAGACAAAAACAAACAGGAATAAACAGTTGTGTAGAAGAAAGGAGAATGTTCAACAAAACGTTTTAACAAAGATCCTACATAACTTTGCAGAAAATGTACATGAATGGAGGAGACAAAGACATAAGAACATTGAATCGTATAATTAGTTCACCAAATAGACCTTCAAATAAGCGGATGTTGTCACAAAATAGCCAGCATAACTTCTCAAATCAGGTGACTGAATTATATCGTCACACCTTATTTTTTTAACTAGTTGACCAAAGTTGTCCTTTATAATTCCCTGAGAACTTTCTTTAAAATCAACTGTTTTCACACACACCATGGCTTTGCTCAAGTTCCAGATCCTAGCATTCTATAACTTCACAGTGTTGTGAAACAGCCTCACAGCCTGTAAAGGGCAGGTAAACTTACCATGTGGGAAATAGTTTAGTGTCTGTTTTCTTTCCCATGAACAACTCAAAAGTTGTTCCGTGGCATATGTGCATGGGGACTGTGCCACCGGAACATCAATTTTTTCAACGTTTCAGTGGCGCAATGCCCTGCACCATATTTACAAAGCAGCGTGTTGCCAATTTGCTTGGCTTAACGCGCTTTGTAAATATGGTACCATTCTATGGAAGTATCTGCGTGAAAGGGGCGTGCAATGGCTGTTGCTTTCGCCGTTCCACCGCAACACCCATTGCTTTTTGATGCTGCCTCAGATTTACAAGGATGTGTAAATCATGCAAAAGCAGGCGTTAGAGTGGCGCAATGAGTAGAAACATTTTCTCTGCAAACCCAGCACCTACTAGTAGCCCAATGTCTTCACAAATTACTTTGAATTTTTTTGCTTATTTTCCACTTGGCTTCAACAATTCTTGAGATGGCCACTAAGCTGGCAAAATTATTTTGGCACTGGACATTTTATTCTACTGGCCAAATGAAGTACTCAACCATACCTGCAACATTGCCCCTTGAATTTCTATACTGACTCTATATTCTTCTCTTGCGAGACAGAATAAACTGCATTCACGCCACCATGGTCACCATTTTTGCTGTTGATCTCATGCACACACTATTGCATATGTGCAATCTGTTTCAACACAATTAAAACCACACTCTAAGATGACTCATGTTTCAACCATAATTCTTCTCAGACTTTCTCTGAATGACAGTGCAACAGTTATTGGCCCCTGAGTCTCTTCTCTGTCTGAGACAAAAATTTACAGGTTTCTGCAAAAGTGGTAACATAGTCTTCTGTGGATTCTCACTCGGTATGAACCCTGCGCACAAAATGGCAGTGTTCCATATTGGTGGAGACCCTGGAAAGATACTGGTTATCTATTTTTTTAAACAAATTTCAAGTACATTCATCTGCTATTTTGAGTCTGTCCAAAGAGGAAAAATCTTCTAAAATCTCTTGGCCCACTGCACACAAACAATGCGGCAGAAGACCTACCTTTCTGTTAACTATAATCCAATACATTGGATCAATGTGCCCCCAGGACAGAAAGCAAACCAAATAGGAAATCACCATCTGAAAAATGGCATTCGCCAGAACATAGACTGCTAAAAAGAAAATGCAAACCAGTGGTACATAAATGAAGAAAAACCAAAGAGAATGGTGATAGGCTATTATACAAAGAGGAGCTAAAGAAGCACCATAAAGCCCTTAAACACACTAAGCAATCATATTTTGTAAAGAGAATTGGAGCAAATTGTAAGTCAACCAAAGGGTTATTTAAAGTAGTGAAGGAACTTTGCAAGCCGGCCGGCATATCCCAAGGATTGACTCCTTCAGAAGATAACTGTGAGAAAGTTAGCAACTTTTTCTTTGAATACATTTTCCAAATATACTCTGCATTTAAAAGTCAAACAACACTAGAAGACATAAATTGGGAGGCTTTAGAACCCCACTCCGAAGCGCGCTTTCACTTAGTAAACCTTGCCTCCTTTATGGACGTGCAAGCAGCGAAGTCAATGACAGAGGTTAAATCAGGATCTTTGCTAGACCTATGCCGACACTTTATCTTCTCTTTGCTAATACCGGTTATATGCCCCTATTTAACACACATTTTGAATCAATCGTTGGATGCTGCTGTGTTCCCAGATTCATGGGAGAAAAAGCTTTTGTATTCCCACTGGCAAAAAAAGCCGGTTTGGATGTCTCTAACCTTGCAAACTATAGACCAATTTCTCAACTTCCTTACCTGCCAAAGATTTTGGAGAGGTGTATCAACAAACAATTAGTTGACTATTTAGAGACTAATGATCTCTTGGATCCTTCACAGACAGGCCTCAAGGCAATGAATAGTACGGAGGCTACTTTACTGGGGGTATTGGATAACATCAGACTATTGGTGGACCAGGGTAAAGCTGCTTCCCTGATACTTTTGGACTTGTAAGCGACTATCGATACTGTATCCAATAGCCTCCTGATGAACACCCTACATGAAAAAGGACTACACTCCAAAACTCTTCAATGGTTTAGTTCAGTCCTACATAATATAACTCAAAGAGTACAAATGGGCTCCTTTTCCTCCAACCCAAAAACAATCAAGTGTGGTGTATCTCAGGGAGCCTCATTGAGTCCAACTCTTTTTAATGCTTATGTCTCTCCTTTCACCATGATTGGAAAGAAATTGGGTTTCAATATTTGTTAATACAAGGATGACACACAACTGCTGATAGCTATAGAAGAAAGATATGAGGACACTAGAAGTAATTTTATCAATTGTCTCTCAGAAACTGCAAATTGGATGACAGATCATGGTTTAAAGCTAAATGCAGAAAAGTCTGAGATACTGCTTTTTGGAGGAGCACACCTAGTCTGGGATGCAACCTGGTGGCCCTCGTCACTAGGTATCTCTCCAGAACCCAAGCAGGTTGTATAAAATCTGGGAATCCTGGTGGATAATGCACTAAACATGCAAGATCAAGTTAGTGTACTGTGTAGTAAATGTTTTGCCATGCAAAAATCACTATGGAGACTTTTCATATGGATTCCATCGAAGTTGAGAAAAACCATTACCCAGGCTTATTGACTAGCAAACTGGACTATGGGAATGCGCTATAGGTTGGTATGGCTGACTATCAATTTTCTCGACTGCAAGTAACCCAGTATGCAGCAGCTAAGCTGGTATGTAACACAAATAAGTACAGCTCGGCATTCGAGTATTTGGAGGAGCTTCATTGGCTGTTTATGCACCAAAGGGCCAAGTTCAACCTATTGTGTTATGCACATAGAGCTTTATACAAGCTCGCCCCCAGATTCCTGCTGGATAAAGTTCCATTTTATGTCCCCTCGCGACAAATGAGGTCTTGCAATCACACTCTGGCTAAAACTAGACGCATAAAGAAGGTCAGAGCTGGGGGTCACTCCTTCTCATATCTGGTGGCCGGACGTTGGAATGAACTTCATTTCGACCTTTGCCTCACTGACAACCATATGAGGTTTAGGAAGAAGCTGAAAACGTGGCTGGCTCTTTAGGACTTAACTGCTGATGCCTTTGCTGATGGCTCTTTAGACTTAATTGCTGGTGCCTTTTGTAACTAAATATCTTTTAAAAAAATAGGTTTTAGCTATTCTTAGCGTTGTGATATCACCTGGGATGAATGTTGCGCTCTACAAGTACAATAAAAAGAATTCTTTTTTTTTAAACCTCCAATGCTGGCTTCCCAAACACATGACTAATTAAGGAAAACTTTTTTCCGTTTTCCTGATCTAATGAGAGGCTCACCTGGATGTCTGAGTTTCTGCTGTTTGGAAATGTAAACAAATCAATACAACCTAGATGGTTACTCTAAATGATAGTCAACAGAATATACGCTCATTAACAGCAAAACAACCACCTTCTCTCTTATGTACTTCTCCCTCAAAATAACAGTTTATTTTAAAAATAGTTTACCCATCACCTTGTAGGAGGGCTGAGTGCACCTCCACCAAGGCAGACCCAAAAAGGTGTTTCTATCGCCATTGAGAAATTCACAAAAGAGTGGCACATTCAAGAGATCAACACTATGAGGCAGATGCATGAACACACCGTTTTGCGATTCCTTAATTATGAATCATTGCAATTCGCAATTAGGAAATTGCAAAATGGCATGCATGAAAGTGTGTTGAACACTTTATGCAATTCCTTAGGGATCGCAAATGACATATCTCATGGATATTAAAGAGTAGGTCGCAATTTGCGTCCCCCTAGAAATCACAAAAATCACAGGGATGGTGGCCTGCTGGGGTCGGCAGACCACCATGTTCGTGATTGGTTTAAATAAAGCAATCATTTTTTGTAAAGCAGTCCATTTTCCTTAAAGGAAAATGGGATGTTTAACAAAAATAAAAATGAAAAGCTTTCCTTTCATTTTTTAAGACCAGGCAGTGGCCCATGGGACCACTGCATGCTCTTAAAAAATGGTTTTACAAACATTCACAAGGGGGAAGGGGTCTCTTGGGGACATCTTCCCGTTTGCAAATGGGTTACCACCTACTTGAAGTAGGTGGTAAAATGCGAATGTTTTGCCACTGCATTTCGGTCGCAAAACATTCATGCATACCGATGCGATTTGGTATTCGGAAGTGACGCCCTAAACACGCCCCATCCTAATAGCGAAACTCAAACCCATTTTGCGATTCGGTAATAGGTTACCTATCAAATCGCGAAATAGGGTTTGCTTCATCTGAAAAGCATTTTTTGCATTCGCAAACGGGCCAATTCTAACAATCGGGCTGTTTACAAAGACAAAAATGCTAGATGCATGTACCCCTAAATGTTTTCCTTTGTGTTCCAATAATAAAAAAATAGAATAGTCTTCAAGATAGCACTACAATATCACACCAAAATCGCCTAAAGTCTTGTTAGGTTGAGACGCCCAGGCACATTACCGCAAAGTTTACCTCTTGGTTATTCATAGAGTGCTCACCATCACCACAGTGAATTATCCGGCTCACTGTTATTCAAAAGTGTATAATGATGATTTGATGCTGAAGAACGGAAACAGACCCAATGCATGACTACACTAACACACAGCCATGCATTCCTTGCCTCAGAATGTCTCCTTAACGTTAGAGGGGGCTGGAACTTGGCCTTGCATTTCTCCAACAGTCAGTTCTCTGTAACACACTTTATGCAGACCTGCCCTTCAAATGCAGATATACATTTCACTCTCTCCAAATGCATCTTTAATGACGTAGACAATGCACACTTGTCTCTGAAGCACAGGTATGCCTTCCACTGTGTCAATAGGTTTTCTCTATCAAATGAAATGTTCTGCCTCTACCTTTTTCAAGAAACACAGATGGCATGGTAGATGGGCCTCAGTGCCACTAATCATATGTGCCCACATTGAAGTTGCGTGTTTGGGGTGGTCCTGCTAACCATTGCTCAATGCTAGTGTGAAACCCAGGTTGTTGGGTGTCAAGACAGCTCTCTCAAAATGTCGATGAATACCAGCATGGAAAGAATGGACTTCAAGGCCAGACTGAAGAGTTTAATGGTAAGCCTCCCAAGAACAATCAACTTCCAATTTCAACAGCTCGAACTCTCCCCTTAGCCCTCCTAGAAGATTCCACATCAGAAGCTGACAATACTTAGGGTAGATGAACAAAGCTTTTTTGCAGTCACAAACAGTCTGCGATCGCAAAAAAGCTTTTTAGAATATACAAAAGGCAAGTTCTGGTTCGGTAACTTGTTACCACATCACAATTTGGGTTTGCAACCAAATACCAATTTGGTACTTGGAAGGGGCGCCCCTTCCAAATACCGAATCAGAATGGTATATATTAATGTTTGGCGACCAAGTCCCGGTTGCAAAACAGTTATACTTTACCACCTGTTTAAGACTGGTGGAAACCCATTCGCAAAGGGGAATGGGTCCCTTGACAACCCTGTCCCATTTGAGAATGCTAAAAAATATTTTGCCAGACCAGGCAGCCTACTCTTAAAAAATGAAACAGCAAAGCATCATTTTATTTCTTTTAAACGCATCCCGTTTTCCATTATGGTAAATGGGACACATTTAGAAAAAAAAAGATTTCTTTATTAAAAAGCAATCACAGACATGGTGGTCTGCTGACTGGTGCAGGGCACCATCCCTGTGGTGGCAGTGATTCGTAATTGCATGAGGTAAGTCTATTTGTGACCCACTAGGAATCACTAATACTCAAAAGATTTTCACACATTAGGAATACTGATTTTTTTTAAATGCGATTCAGAGCAAATCGCAATTAGGAAATCAGTATTCCTAATATTTGTACATCAGACCCTTAGTTCTGTAAATATGTCACAGCAAATCACCACACAAGTGTAAAGCTAGGTTTGTGAAATTACCCAAGATTATAATGGTGCAACATTTCACCCAGCCCCAATAATGTCCTGGCTTCGTTATGAACAATTCAAAAGTGATCAGGACTGTGGTAATGTGTTAGATCCTGCAGGCTCCTGAGACAAGTATAGCAGCAGCAGAAAGATCTGCTAATAGAGGGGCAAGGTGGATTTTATGTATTCCATCAAGTAAGGAATTGCCACAACCAGCCTAATAAAAAATTTTTTTAAAGACCTCTGATGGGATCACGTATTTTAGTCTACAAAGGAGTCTGATTTGAAATTGTACTCCCATGGCTAATGTGCTAATATTGGCATGCAGATTAAGTATTTTGATAGGTGCTTTGTAATTGAGAATATTTAGTGAATGAAGTCAGGATTGTATTGGTTCAGTAGAAGCTCGATTTTGAATGTATTCAATTTGAGATAGCGTGATATTCATGCTGCTGATGTTAGTTTGTTCTATATCACCACCATGAAGCTTTGGTAAAAATGATCTTAAAAAAATAAAATTAACATAACATTTATATAACATTTCAATGCGTAGCTACTCTTGTTTTCTGTTACCCAATTCATTTTCCTCTGCTGCGGAAGAGGTACATAAGAGAGACAGAGACATGTTTCAGCTGCAAAGATACCTGCTGTTTTGAAGTTAAAAAAACAGAGTCCCTTTCAAAGGCAAGGAATTTGTACTTGGTATTTGGCAAAAGGAAAATCGTTTCATTGTGGCATGAGATTAATGGATTTGTTGAACAATGCATTCAGTCACTACAGAAAATCATACAGAGTAAGTATAATTGTCTCTGGCACACTACTAGTGTTAAGATACCATCAGAATACACCGGCCCAAATGTACTAAGGCTGTGTCGAAAAGTAACTCAAAGTGAGGCACTAGTGTTTATTTTCTAGCTAGCACAAAAAGCATTTTGTGCTGGATAGATGCCCTTTCCTCAATACAAAAAGCGATTTGTGTTGCTTTGCATTGCCTAGCATCAAGGCAGCATCACCACAGCATTACTTTGGCGGATCAGTGCAAATACCCATAGGCTTTGGTGAAATGCCCAATCTATTAACCCCTTCTATGCGTCACGGCCCGGCCTCCGCGCCTGCGTGGCACGTTCTATTAGACGGGCGGGCCGTGACGGAACCACTCCGTCATTAGCACAGCCCACCCGTGGCTGGTGATGGAGTGGTTCCGTCAGCAGCATGTCGGCGACGCGCGCCCCCCCCCCCGTGCCCCCCAGTGCCACGGAGTAATTACTGCCGCGGCCAAGGGGTTAAGATAGCCCGAGTGGGGTTTTCATAAAAAATAATGCTTCGTTGAAGGAGGAGTTAACAAGGGGAAATATTTTAATTTCTCCCCAAAACAAATCTATGCATTGCATGTGTGCTGAAGTGCACAGCGTGCATCCAAAGCGTTGGATGCTTCTGAGTTTGTTTAGACATAGGAATTTGCACTGGAAGGGTATTCTTCTAGGACAAATCCTAATACAGGCAGTGCACACTCACCTCTGCGCCATGATGTGATTATTTGCATCAAACAGGGCAGATTAATTAGGGTGCAGGTGCAGTGAGTGACAACAGCGGCAGGCCAATCTTAGAAGATATGGTTCTGTGCTGTGTAACGCAGCTGCACCATATTTCGTAAGAAAAAAATAGTAAATTAGCTTATTGGAGTGCAACTAACAAATGAATAATATTAAACTTTTTGCCTTCAACCGTCCTGCCTTGATGATTTCATTTTTGGTGGCGTTTGGGCTCTGTGCACTTTATCACTGCTAACCAGTGCTAAAGTGCTTGTGCTTTCTCCTTAAAACATGGTTGAAATTGCTTATACATGATTGGCATAGTTAATTTACGTTAAAGTCCCTAATAAAGTGGTACTAACTGTGCCTAGGGCCTGTAAATTAAATGCTACTAGTGGGCCTGCAGCACTGATTGTGCCACCTGCTTAAGTATCCCTTTGAAAATGTCTCAGGTCTGCTATTGCAGCCTGTGTGTGCAGTTTTATGCTGGCATTTTGACCTGGAAAAATAAACCTTCTGCCAGGCCCCAACATTTCTTTTTAATGCATAGAAGTCACCCCTAGGGTAGGCCCTGGTTAGCCCTGAGCGCAGGGTGCAGTTTGTTTAAAACATGGGTCACGTACTTTTAAAAACCTCTAGAAGCTTTTCTCATTTCAAAGGAAGACCCATGTATAAATATTGGACCCCAAACACTAACTCTTCATTACACGTCTGGACCTGCAGTGACTCTGCCAAGAAGAAGGAGTGATGTGCTGCTGAAAGGTCTGTAACTCTACTGGACTGCTAGCTTGCTGGATTGCTGCCCTGCGGCCCTCCTGCCTGAGTCAGAGGTATTTGGACCTGGACCTAAACCCAGGACTCCCAGTGTTTCCAAAGGCTAGTCTGCTGGCCTCCTGTTTAGAGCCCCATGGGCATAACAGGATCACAACCACCTGTACCAGAACCTAGATCCAGCTGGAGCAGGCCCCTGACCCCCAGGTGATGCCCCTTAGGTCCTAAACCCTTGGTGTGGCGTCAGAGAGGCTGAATTGAAGCTTTTGGGCTCTTTGTGACGGAAAACGGCCGAAACCTTGTCAATCACACAGCCTGCCAACGCAAAGCTCCGTCAACCTGACTCTTCACACTACAGCATTGACGGCTCGCGGGGAGTACTACAGCGAAGCTCTAGCCCGCACACTTGCGACAACAACAGGATCTTTGCGGTGCAGCAACGACCGTCCGTGATGCCAGGCCTATTTTTCTCACTACATTGGTGACCGTCCGCGACACTTCTCTGTACCTCAGAGCCCCCTCCACCAGGATCAGAACTTTTTGCACTGGACTAAGAAGGTAACTTTAAAATGTTACTCTATTTTTCTAAATTTGTGTAGGATTGTTCTTGTGTTGTGTTTTTAATTTATTACTGTTTGAAATGCTACATAAATAATTTATTGTAGAGAACTACAGGAGTATAACCCTTAAACCACGTTGAGATTAGGGTGGATAAATGAGAATTAGCAAACAATATCTCAACTGGTATTATTATATAGTGGAACCCTGCACACAAGCGTGGCGAGTTCGTCTCTACTCACGCTGATTTACTCGGCCCCAGGCTTCCATTATCGGGCCTATACCTGATTATTGCCCCCGCCGTTGACCGCTTGACTCTGTCTACAGGCTCAATTAACCACCGTTGTCTAATCATCATATAATTTCCACTGCAATCAGGTCTTGGTTCCACCGACACCGACCGCATGTCTACTGCCGCTCCTGCCCCGGCAGACTCCGAACCTACCAGCACCGTTCTTACTATCAGCCCGGTCCTGAAGATGCTCCTGAATAAAGAGGATCAAAACGTTGTCGACCGGTCAGCACAATTGAAGGCGCATTCCATAACGTGGCTCTGCTAAATTCCTCCGACAAATGAAAAAAGACATTTCAAACTATCGTTTTGAGCCATATTGTTTAATTAATACACTGTAAATACATAAACACTTTGTCACCTTGCGCCGTCCTTGCTGATCACTATTGTCACCACTTTCTGTGTCACATACACACCTTGAGCACGAAGCGCAATTCGGGTTGTTTTACAATTGATTCTATACAGTGCTGCTACAACTGTTTATAATGCTTACTTTAATTATATGATGCCTCAAGCACATTCCTAAACATCACTTTTTGAGTCTCCTTGTGTCTGTTTACGTAATTCTTTATGCATACATGTTTAATTGTCTTCCTGAATAATACCAGTTGAGATATTGTTTGCTAATTCACATAAACAGCGGACCCCACCGACCTCAAGAACTACCGCCCCATCTCGCTCCTCCCTTTTCCCGCCAAAGTCATCGAAAAGCCCGTCAACAGACAGCTTGCCGCCTTCCTCGAGACAAACGTTTCCCTCGACACCTCGCAGTCCGGTTTCCGAGCCAACCACAGCACCGAAACCACCCTCATCGCAGCCGCTGACGACATCAGATCCCTGCTCGACAACGGGGATACAGCAGCCCTCAAAATCCTGGACCTCTCTGCAGCGTTCGACACTGTCTGCCACCGCACCCTAGTACAGCGCCTCAGCAACATCGGAATCCGAGAGAAGGCACTGGAGTGGATCATATCGTTCCTCGCCGGAAGAACCCAGAGAGTCCGCCTCCCCCGTTCAGATCCAAGGCCACTGAAGTCATCTGCGGCGTACCACAAGGGTCATCACTCAGCCCAACCCTCTTCAACGTCTACATGAGCCCACTCGCAGCCATCGCACGCAAACACAACCTCAACATCATCTCCTACGCCGACGACACCCAGCTAATCCTCTCCCTCACCAACGACCCCACCACCGCCGGAACCAGCCTACACGAAGGGATGAAAGACGTCGCCAAATGGATGAAGAACAGCCGCCTGAAACTGAACTCAGACAAGACGGAAATACTCATCCTGGGATCATCGCCCTCCACCTGGGATGACTCCTGGTGGCCCCCTGCCCTGGGCACCACCCCAAACCAACGGACCACGCACGCAACCTGGGCTTCATCCTAGACTCCTCCCTCTCGATGACCAGACAAGTCAACGCCGTCTCGTCATCATGCTTCAACACCCTGTGCATGCTCCGTAAGATCTTCCGATGGATCCCCACCGAAACCAGGAAGACGGTCACCCAGGCACTCGTCACCAGCCGGCTGGACTACGGAAACACCCTCTACGCCGGAACCAAAGCCAAACTTCAGAAAAGACTCCAGCGCATCCAGAACGCCTCCGCACGACTCGTCCTGGAAATCCCCCGACACAGCCACATCTCCGGCCACCTGAGAGACCTGCACTGGCTCCCCGTCAGCAAGAGGATCACGTTCAGGCTCCTCACCCACGCACACAAGGCCCTCCACGACCTGGGCCCCAAGTACCTCAACAACCGCCTGACCTTCTACGCACCCACCCGCCAGCTACGATCGACCAGCCTCGCCCTCGCCGCCGTACCACGCATCCGCAAAGCCACCGCTGGGGGAAGATCCTTCTCCTACCTGGCAGCCAAGACATGGAACTCCCTCCCGATCCACCTCCGGCTGACCCAGGATCATCTCTCCTTCAGGAAGCTCCTCAAGACCTGGCTCTTCAAGCAGTAACGCCCCCCCCCCCCCCCCCCCCCAGCGCCTTGAGACCCTCCCGGGTGAGTAGCGCGCTATACAAATGTCCATGATTGATTGATTGATAAATACTTTACACATTGCCTCTGAGTTAAGCCTGACTGCTCTGTGCCAAGCTACCAGAGGGTTGAGCACAGATTCAATTGGGAATTGCTTGTACCTCGCTCTGACAAGGACTGTGGTGCTGCTTTCGTAGGGTTTCAACCCCCTCAACTAGTAACCCAATTTCTCAAAACCAATTTGGGAGCAAAGTTGGTAAGAGATTGTTGCATTGGCAATATGAGGAGTTAAAAAGGCATAAGGAAGTATGACTCTGTGATTAGGAAACAAGAACACATGAAGCTCTATTAGGAGAAGAAAAAAAGTGCACAGGCTTCACATTTTATAGATGATACATTGAAGCAGCAGTTCAAGAAAGTAGATAGAAAGGTCAATAGTAGGGGTTAGCCAACTGGAAGAACATGATGGACACTGTGCAAACTAAAGATAACAGAATGACAAATAATGTGTACCAAGAGTTGAGTTCAAGAATTATCCACTCACCATTGGCAGGCTTTGCCAGTTTCAGTGACGTGCGGGATTACTCTGCCACAGGCAGGTTAAAGAATCATGAAAGGGACATCGAGGATGGATCAAAGGATGCTGTTTGCAAAAACCAACCGGATGCAGAGGCAGAGTGGGCAGATGCAGAGTACCCATGCCAAAGAGAGGTTGGTATCCCTGCAAAGGATGATGGTTGTTCAGGCGTTCGCCTATCAATGTGCATACTGGGGGAACCTGTGGCATAGTTGCTGTTGATAATAGACCTCAATTCCTGAAAGGAGAGAAGACAGAAAGTGTGGAGAGGATAACATTTGTATTGCAGAGCTCGGTTAGAAAAGGGTAGATCATCCCTACAAAGATGGTTCCTGTAACCGGACACAACTACTGGCAGGGGATGCAATGGGGGCTTCAGGAAAGAGAGACGGTGGAGAGATCAGAGAGTGAGAAGAGAGATGGAGAGAGGCAGAGGGGATGGTTGGAAAGACAGAGATAGTGAGAGGGGAGAAAGGGAACAGGGCTGGTTTGAACATTTTGCCCAGAATCGCTTTTCGTGCCCACTTCGATCCTAATAAAGAGGTGCTCTTACCCACAATGTCAGGAGTTTTTTGTGGAGGGAAGCAAAACAACACCAAACGGGTGCTGTTCACCAAATCAATGGACAGGAGAATCCAAAAGTGGAATAAGAACAATGCGGTAAGCATGTGAAGGGGGGTAGAGTTTTTTCTATGTTGCTGCTTCTGTGGGTATCATGGTGATTTCTTTAGTTCCCGTTGATAAAAAATTCCGGTGAACTATTAAACAAATGCCAGACATTTTATACCTGTCTCTGTCCAAACTCCAAGGGAGGGCCCAATTGAGTGATCAACACTGCTCGTGAGAGTAAATTTCAAATCTAGTAAATACTGATTGCATGGTGTTCTGTAATTACAGAGTGCGTCATTTGCACATGATTCCTGTTTATACAACTCAGAATGGAAGACAACCCTCTACTAGTGCATGTTATCCCCCATTCCAGGTGTTGACCTCGCAAAAATTGGCTAGGCTAAATTGTTGTTGCGTAATTTGCACAACGGTTAGAGCTTGCACCTAACTCGGTATGACCTCTCCAATTGGTATTGGGGCCTAAATGTTTCAATAACAACTAAATCAGAGGCAACTTGTCCAGTGACCCAGATCCGGCACTTCAGTAGCTCAGTCAAAGTTGTTGCAATTACAGGGCTCCAAAATGCCACAAACACAGCAGCAATTACCAGCGTGGAAGCCTGTAACTGGGCATGTAAAGCAAGTGATGTAACTAGGGGAAATGGAAAAGAAATGAGAATAACACACAGGACTGACCAAACCCGCTGAAATGAAATTGTAGATTAACAGCTGAAACTGCAGGAAATAGATGCAGGCCGGAACAGACCACAGGAGCACAGGATACAAAGTCAGCACTTTGACATTAAGACACTATCACAGGAAAGAAGCAGGTGAACTCAGCAGATAGCACTGCCATGTTTCCACGGAAAATAATGGAGCCCATTTTCCCCGTGCAAGGTTTTTAATACGCTGATGGACCTTTGCAAGATTTTTCTGCTATATTTATTGTAAATTCGAATGTGTATAAGGTTGATAAACAGAGCTTGCTAACAGGTCCTCGATTTAAGGCCTTATTTTGAGTTTAGTGAACCTAGCGTACTCTATCAATACATGGCAGATATCCCAATTGCTGTACTTATAGCAGGCACCCAACTAGAGCCAAATTTCGGGGGGGCTGAAAAAGATTTGGGGGTGGCTAATTCTTCCAGCCGTAACCAGAGTGGCTGTAAGAAGAGGTGAACACATAACAAAGTCCTCATTTACATTTAAATGGTCTTTTAGAGACCTGTGAAGTACTCGGGTGCTGCTGCAATTAGACGTCGCCAGCCCGCGAAGCTGTGTCAGCCCGGGCTGACACACACGACGGGAGGGGGGGCTTAAGCCCGGTGAGCCCAATGGGTGTTGCGCGTCTGACTTATAGTGCTGTTGATTGTAATGCACTTGTGATGTGGTGGGCAGGGAGCTGCCGAAGTCGGATGGGACTAGCAGCAGTGCAAGCAGTGGCAGCTCCTCGGCAATGGCGGAGGAGCGTCGCTCTACTGCCTCGCTCAGAACCAGCAAATGTAAAATAAAATGATGTTCTTTCATCATTTTATTTTGCATTTGCCGGCTCTTAGTCAGCAGTGTGGGGGGGTGGGGGGGGTGGGGCCGAGGCATGGGAGGGGGGAGAAGGAGTGCTAGTACACTTCACTCCCTAAGTGCTCGAGTGTTTTTGGCCAGCTGTCTCAGGCCGACCAAAACACACATGCGCACTTAGGATTTCTCCAGCCCAGCTGCATTGATCAGCCGGGCTGGAGAAATCCTACAGACCCCATGGTCTGAGCAGGGCATCTTTCCTGCCTGCTCAGACCATTCCCTGCACTGCTCTGCAGCATGGGGGATTGGACATGGAGTCTGTCCCAGGGACTGCTGTGACCCAGGAAGACCAGGAGAGGTGGCACAATGAGGTGCAATGCTGGAGGCGGCAAAATGTAGGTTCATTTTTAATTTTTAATATTGTACCCCCCTCGCCCGCCCCCCGCATGACCCCTCCTGTGCGACACCCATCTGTCTCATCACCCTTTGTTAATGGCGGCCGCCGCTGAGTGCCAGAGGGTTAGTTTGACACATCAGTGTATGGCTGTTTTGTGGGCTGATTCTGTGGCCTTTTGATGGACCTGAGGGTTGGCTTTTATTGTTGATTTTCTGATAAAACCGCAAATATTGCCTGCAGCACGCACAAATGCA
Organism: Lissotriton helveticus; assembly: GCF_964261635.1. Lineage (NCBI taxonomy): Eukaryota > Metazoa > Chordata > Amphibia > Caudata > Salamandridae > Lissotriton > Lissotriton helveticus. The sequence continues at coordinate 1,493,332,165 of NC_136063.1, forward strand.
CAGTCTACCATACCTTGCAATACACCTATACAGTGTGTCTCCACAAGTATAAAATTACCCTGATTTGTAAATGTAGGTCAATTTTTTTAGCTATCTGGTTAGTTAATTGGGACACTTTTAATATGTGTTCGGCCCTATTTTCTGTCCCAGTCCGACCCTGACTGCAGAGCTCTCAACAAGGTACTGATCATGATCTTCCAAGCTGAAAATGACTCCTCCCCTAATCTCCTCGCCACAGTTTGCCAATGCTTGTTAACCTTATCATGTTGATTGCAATATTTTGACATCCAAGACGAAAAAACTTCTGTTCTGATATCACGTCCAAAAACTGTGCTTTATCATCCATCAACACAAGATCTCCCCATGTCTAATCTACGCAGTTTGCCAATGCTTGTTAATCTTATCTTGTCGATTGCAATTTTTTGACATCCAAGATGAAAATACTTTTAGAATCACGTCCAAATACTCCCCCTTCATTTCAATCAGCACACGAGCTCTCATTTCGCTCTCACTTTACTCTCTTTCTCGCTTCATCTTTCTTTCCATTGCTCCTTCTCTCTGACACTTTTTTCCCCTCTCATTCTACCTCCCATTTTCAATTGTCTGGTTCATGTGCAACCCCTTCAGGCTTTGTACAGCAAAGGGATCCCAACTCCCCCAGGGTGCGTCAAAATATGACGTGCCTATTAATGATGAGAAGGCGAGTTTTATAATGTGTACGAAAATGTCTCGGAAATAAATAATCACATGGAACTGCGCCTGATTGAGGTGAGATTACAAAAATTATGGATGTACATTGTAAAAAACATGAGTAAAATTGTCGTTCTTTATATTTTTATATTTTAGCCGAGAATGCATTTTTAGTCACCGCACCAGGAGGCGAGAGATAAGACTAGAATTAAATTTGACTTCAGCTACGAAATGAAAAGCAGGAAATGCCCTAATTGACGCGAGGGGTCAGTGAGCAGTAGAAACGGAGCGGAAGGAACGGAGAGTACTCTGACCTGCACGAGCGCACTGTCAAAGGGCGTCTGGCAACAAGTCCCAATGGCTAAAGGTCTGCGAGGGACGACATGGCGGCATTCCCCGGATATGCCGGCATTTCCTTAGCAGTGGGAATGGCTGAGTCAGCTAAGGCCTGACTCAAAGTGTGAGATTCCTCATGCGGGCCCAGGCAGAGGGCAGTAGCGGCTGCTATCTGACAAAAGTAGTGGGCATCGCGGGCTGGACGAGAGAGGGGGGCAATAACAATAAATAAAAGCACTTACCTGCCGCTCCCCACCTTCTGCAAATAGTGCACAGGCTCCGAGACTCCCCTACGGCCAATCCTGACGCTGTTCTCATACTGGTAATACCATTAGCCAGCATGACTGGATTGGCCTGAGAGGGCTGGTTTTAAGCTCCCACGGGGACTGGGAGCCTGGGCTTGCTGTTTTCTCTCCACCCGGCAACACAGCTCTGGTTGGAGAGATCAAACTGACATGCGCACTTATATCAGTACCCACCACTCCTTCTTCAGTGCTCTCGTCATGATGGCCCTGCCCCAAAGACTCGGCTCCTAAAGAAAAATAAAGTTATAATAAAATTGTTTTATTATCGTTTTATTTTTCAGGTTTGTAGCTGCTGGCATGGGGCTACGCTCCTACGCCATAATGGAGGAGCCGCCGCTGGTAGAGGAAAACAATGTCTTGATTCGTAGTGCCTTTTAGTCAAATAATTGTTCCTGGTTTGCACGACGTCCTAATTACTGTCCCTCTAGCTGAGTGCTTTAAAGGGAAAAAAATAAGAGCAGGTACTCACCAAAAGGAGCAGTGGACTGGGAATGGAGTTTGAGGCAGGCTTAAGGGCCATGCTAGGGGCGGGACAGGATTAGGTTTTTGGCCTTTATAACTTTGTATGCAAGAAATCTGCATGTATTGTAAGAATGTCTGATGTTTCGGTACATGAGTTATTACACTAAAAACCATTTAAATGGCACCTGATAATAAGTGTTTAATAGTAACCAAAGGAACAAGGCCAGTCACTCTTTAGGGCGCAGGACCTAGTTTATATGTCAGAGAAAAAATCGGTCCAGTGGTCAAAAAAGTCATGGGTTAACGATGGCTGGTTCCCGTATTTGGGACATACTGCCCAACCAAGTGCTGAGATATGAAATTCTTAGAACCCGGGTTGAGGATAATCCTTGGAAGATAGATGGAAAATTAAAGTCTGCACTGATTGGCCCAGAAGGTAACTGTAACTGTGGGTGTGGCCTAAGACATAATATGCTGTACATTTTACTTGATTGCTTATTTGTACACGATATAAGGAAATTGTTTTTACGTCCTATATTCCTATCACATAAGATAACTTAGTGGAGTAGTGTGGCTCACTGGTTAGAGGCGGCAGACCCGGGAGCAGAAGTCGGCCCGGGACCAGGGTTCAATTCCCAACGCGGCAGGGTCGTGGACTTGGGTCAGCGGACTCGATAATTCTCGCTTCGGTGCTTACTCTAATCAGGTGTTCCACTCGGCAACTCTGGGCATTAGCTTGCCTAATCTCCACAACGGCCCCATCAATTCCAGGGATGCCTGGCTCCACCTTGGGGACTCCCAGCAGGGACCATCCCACAGGGAAAGCCAGGACGGGTTCCCCAGAGTTATACAGCGCCAGGAAACCTATGGAAGGGTAGCAGTGCGCTTTACAAGCTCAAATACATTTACACAACCTCACGTGCCCAGGCGATCTCCCTACTTACCGATATGCCCACGTTAGAAATTGGATTGGGTACATTTTTGAAGGGTTTAAAAGAATTTGGAAGGGAGATTTCGAAGGAGGGGCACTGATTTTTAAGTTGTCTTAAAGTTTTTATAAAATGCAAATTTTCAATTTTATCCTTTTAGCGATTTTGAGATGTCTGTAAAAATAGGGTGCATTGTATGTTGCGTTTCTGAGGGCGCCACCCTCTTTTAACTTTTTATTAACAAGTATTGAATTTTATCTATTTAAGATGTAGTAGAATGTTTTCTGTTCATACTCTTTTTGATCCTGATTGTGTGTGTTCTGTACTGTTTAAAAGACCAAGGTCTAAATAAACAAGTTTTTCTCTCTCAAAACCAAAGTGTGAGAATAACATAATATTGAGGAAAAATAGCAAAGTTCCAAATGTATGCCTTGTAGTTTGCATGCATTTCCTTGATGCATAATCATAAGTCACTAGCTATTGGAGAAGTATTTTAACTTGATTTGCATGTAACACAAGGCAACACAAACAATAAGCTACTGAGCTATCTACATAAAAATCAAATCTGCGATCTGAATGTTTCATGCTGTGCTTTTCAGAAGGCACATTGGACCTCCATGCAATTTTATGCTGAGTTAAACCTTTTATGAGAATGCATACTGAACTTTCCATCAAGTGCATTAACTACCCGAGTTATTAAAGTGCCATTGTTTGTACACTGGACTAGATTATATTTGATATGCAGCCTGTTGTGATCAGTCAAGTAAGCCACAGTAGAGTTTATATCAAATGCGTCTTGTTATCAAATTCTTTCTTGTAAAACGTTTAAAAAATAAACATTATTTCTTTGAGGAAATTGGTAGAGGGGGCAGGTGTTTTCTTTCACAAAAACACATTTTATTTAAGTTGCTGATGGGTGAAGATTTTCAGGCATTTAAAACAATGGGCATGATAAAAAGCTGTACTGCCCGGAACAATGCGGCTAACAGACCCGTCCATTAGGTTGTACAATCACTTTTTAACCCGACTGGGAAAGATGCAAGGTTAAAGGAAAACACCACTCAAACACCATTCACAGAGGCACAGTAGATTGCTGTACCCTGGAGACACCAGCAGCTGTTCAGGCACTCTTGCACCAGCTCAGCCCAGGTTGCCTCCATGTTTGAAAAGCGTGCTGAAAAGGACGTGCTGCCGGGTAGAGCTGATGAGCAGCACCACCTGCATCTAAACGAAGCCCCCTATGAGTACCAGTACTCTCCTTGTCCGAGGAACCGTTCCGGTACTCAAGAGGAGAAAATAAAAAAGTGCTGGCACTCCGGACTGGTGAGTACTGGCCCATTTAAAGCACGGCTCTACTTTAAAATAGCGAGGAGAAATGCCTCATCTTCCCAATCCATCCCTGACCTACACACTCCAAGCTTACATTGGCATAACGTCTGCTTAAGCTTGTTATATGTGGAGTTTCCAACACTCTGGTAATTTCAGTCACATGTTCGCCCGTGTTGATTTACAAATATGCATTTTTTAAGCGATCATTTCATTACTCTGCATCACCTAATGACAGGAAACACCACCATGTTGGTAAGGAACTGTGGCAGGCCTACAGAGCCCATCAGAACCAGAATACTCATCCTCACCATTGAATTGTAGCCATTCATGTAAACTTAAAGTTATAGCACCATGATTTGGGGTGTTATGTTATTTATAACCGAGAAGTCGTTTCCACGTTTGGAGTCCGCGTCTGCTGCGGTGACGACGATGCGTTCGAGACGCAGCCCTCAAGGCAATCTTTTGTTCATAATACCAGGCAAATCTGTTGTTTTAGTCCTGATGATGATCCCTATTATTTTTGAGCTTGGGATCGAAACGCCGTCGACATACTGATTAGTGCCACTAATTTCTATTCTACATATGATTAATGTGGTTACAATGTGGGTTAGCTTGCTTCATTGTATGACCAAATCAAGCTCCCATTGCTCAAACTGTTGCCTTTGTCCTTTTGTATTGTATGCTTAATGTTTACTGTCCCTTTGTTTCCTAAATATCGGGTGCAGGACTGTGTCCCGTTATATTGTTTGTGTTCTTATTGTAACAAAATTTCTCTTATTTTGAAAATTAAAATTCTTTGTCCGGCTGGGCATTGAAACACTATAGTACCCATTAAGGCCTATATTGTATCTGTTTTCTTTTATACATGTTCTACTAAGGACCATAAACAATGGTAAGTAGTGGCCGGGCTCCAATCCCCTGTGTGTTCACGGCAAGCCACAATAAACCTCACAATAGACAGATCGTGTGCTGTATAATAGGCTCTACCTAATACCTAATAATATAACATAAATATAACATAACAGTACGGAAATGATTCTTTTTGTATGGTCACCCCCAAAGTTTTGTACTGATGCTTCTGGTTTTTATAATCAGAGTGTGCACTGAGGCCTGCTAACTAGACCTCACAGGCTGTTCCTTAAATGTGTATGTTTGATTGGCTCTGGCCCGGCTCCAGGATTCTTGATTTGGGTGACCTATAAAGAAGCATGGAGGGCAAAGGAGTTTAATGACCGGGAAGTCAAAAATCAACAACTGGTTGTGAAAAGTCAGCTGTATGCGACAATAGCAACATCTGTCCAGTATTACCATTTCTAAGAAGCTAAAGTTGCAAATCTTTCATAAAGTTAGGTCTAATGGATAAGACCATTGGCTGTGCCCTGTATTCAGTGCCCAATATGTATTGTGTGCACGGGTACTGTATAGTGGGCAAGTACTCCTTGCTGAAGTACCGAATAGTAACACCTGTAGGCCATGCACAATGTGTACTGGCAGAAAAGTACCTCTGTTTAGTGCCTGATAGGCACAGCAATGACCAGAGATTATCACAGGGAGAACTGTTTTGGACTTAGGGCATGTCTGAAATTCATTAGATGTGAATTTTGATGATGCTGTGCTGGCATAGCCAACCATAAATATAAGGCAATGTTTTTAGGTTCTTGATCATAATTAAAATCGAATTTCAGCAGGGGTTTAAAAACCCATGTTTCACAGGAATAATGTCACATCTAAGTGATTTTAAAATGTTATAATTTGTAAAATTGCATTATCTATATAAATTATAGGTTTCAAGATATGAGAGAGCAGAACAATAGTATATTAAAATGTATTGTATGTTGTGCTGTTTTCAATACACATTTCCCCATTTTACAAACATGCTATTAAAAAGACGCATAACACATAATATGTTCCGAAGTTATGGTGATCCTCACCAATCACTCTGTCTCATGTTTGTTGTTTGATTAACTTGTCACAAGCACCCCACATTGGCAATAAGGAATTGTGGTTGCACAAATTATAAACTTCACCCATTAAGGTTTGCATTGGCCCTGTTTTCTATTTCCTACAGTTTGAGGTTCCACCAGACTTCCAATTCCAGGAATATTAATTTTCCTGCTGTCTCTCAGTACCTGAAGCCCTGAGTGACAGTGGGGAAAAGCAATAGCTGCTGCCAGAACAGCCTCATTCCTCACTTTCCAAGGTGCTGGAAGTTCCGTCATGGCGCTTCCAACATCAAGGCAGGAGACATATTTCGAGTACTGGCAGCCAGCTAGACGCGGTTGGCACACTGCAGGCTTCAGGAGGGAGCTGGCACCGGCAAAGCAGCAGCTGCTATACAAGCTTCTGTTCCGCAGTTTATTTATATTTCAAGACTTCACCAGATTCACACTTTTTAAGTGAGCACTTTTCAAAGTGCTTTAAAAAAATATGTGGAAAGTGTGCTACTAAATAAAGACAGATGGAATACATATTCTGATTTGATATCTCTGTATGGTGCACTAGTCTATATAGTCATGCCATTCGATTTATACAAAGTTTTAAGGATGAGGTAAATCTAGAGGGTGAGCAGTCTACAGCACTTCAGAATATATCTCAGAGGTACTAAAACACACCAGTTAGGTTGATTTTGAAAGCACACATAATAGTGCTAAACAAAATCATTCTCTAATCCAGAATGATCATCGATGTTGCACTACATCACTTCTTGCATTTTTCGGGAAGAGTATAGTGCTATGATTTTTTAATTTTAAATATAAATGCATTTTAATGCATGTGTTGTAGGACTTTTTGGGATCTGTTCTATTTTGTGTTTTGTAGTGTATATTTATTATTTTAACTTTAGCTTCCTTTGAAACCTTTGTTTTGCACAACATATATAGTAATCTTTTTATGTAGTGATTGCTAAATCACATTGTATTGTTTTCTAGCAATGCAAAAAGCAAGTGTTCTTATTAGTCAGTTCAGTGATACCAATTTTATCAGTCTCAGAACGATGAAATGCAGTAATGCACATACTGGAACCGAGGGCAGTGTCCTGCAAGTTACATATAGAACCCAGAAGAAGGCATATTACTGGTACATATGCCCATGTACATCATACTAATTTTAGAACAATTATCCATAGAATGTTTTTACTTAACTCATTGTCGTTGTACAATATGCCTTTTGTTATTTTATTTTTCATTTATTGCTGACATTTAATAAAATTAACCACTATTAACTTATACTATAATTGTATGCACCTTTATTTATTGTTTTTTTGGGGAAGGCAAAATATTTCTCGGGTTGTAGCACTCATTTCATAGTCTTGACTTTTAACTACTGTCTAATTAGATCTTGTATTCACTTTCTTGCTGTATAGGTATTGCACCAACATACCGCTTGCCAAATGTGGATGGGATGGATGTGATAACATCAGCTTACATCACTGCTGACTCCACATCTATCCTCAGCAGGCTTTTCTGAAGGATATTTAAGGTCCCTTCTAAAACAAGCATTTGCAATGCAATAGGGTCTCGCAGTAACGCAAGTTTAAGCTATTGGCATTGTAAATGACAATGCCTTTTATTTATGAAATAAAAACAACAATAAAAGGCATTGTTATTTGCAATGTCAATAGCTCAAAACTCGCGTAACTGCGAGACCTATTGCATTGCAAATGCTTGTCCATTCCTGCAGTGGATCTATCTCGCCCTTGCCTCGCTGCTGTATGTGAGGCGTGAATGGTGCGAGGTGGGGATGGGGAGAGGCTGTGGAAATAAAATGGGGCACACACCTGGTGGACAGGTATCAAGGAGGCATCGCTCTTGACAAATATTGCTTTTCTGCCACCGTGCAGCCTACCTCAAAAAGCATGTGTGACGCGTCACTATTGTATTGTATTGTATTGTATTGTAATTGCATTTATATATTGGTTGGCAGCATTATTTCTGAACTCCTGAGGCGGAAGCCGGGAGCACCGAGAGCGCTGTTTTTAAAATTGTTTATTTTATTTTATTTTCTGTTGTTTGTTTTTAAATACCTGTCACTGGCCATATCCCTCCTCACTGCCCTCCCTCCCTCTGCACAGTCCCTTCCTTCCGCTCAGCCGATTAGGTGCTGTAGCGGGGAACGGCGAGGACAGCGGCCATCTTGAGGGTAGACTGGGGTTGCCGGTGCAGTTGCACGGCCACTTCCCCCTCCTGCTAGCATATTATGAACCCTCCTACCCGGCCGCGCAGCGGGCGAGCCGATGGCGCGCCCAAGGCGCGCCCAAGGCAATCCCGTCTGCGCCCATCCGCGACCGACCGGGACCCGGGCCCAGTCACTATGCCCGTCCCCTGACCTATTCTCCCCTCGAACTCCTTGCCCACCAGGGCGTTTGGTCCCTCAGCATCCCTACTCTAGAACGCTTAGGGAAGTTTGGCATATTAGTGCCCGCCCATTCTTCTCTCTCCCACTCCTGCCACAAGCCCCAGCCTTTTCTGCCCTCTACTGCTCTTTCTGAGCCTCCACCTCAGTCTGCCTCATGCCCCCCTGCTATGGCCATAGCCTACCTTCTCAACACCCGTTCGGTAGTGAAGCATCAACTAGAATTATTCAATCTGCTTGATACTGTCAAACCCGATCTCCTGTTTCTTACTGAAACATGGTTTGCCTCAGACTCACTGCCTGACCTCCTAGCCGCCCTCCCCAACTCCTATTAGGCTCTCCGAGTTGACCGCTCCGATGGGAGGGCCGGTGGAGGCGTGGCCATGATTGCTCGCTCCAACCTTCAATTTCAACTTGTCTCTTACCCTCCCATTATGGCAGCCAATTTCTTAGTTGTTCGCTCTGTTAATCTTGCGGTCCCCTTCACTTGCGCGCTTTTCTATCATCCACCCCAAGCCATGCCCCACTTTATTCCAGCTCTTCAGGAGCTGCTGGCCACTTTGGTGGTCAACAACTCCTCCGTTCTGCTGCTAGGCGATTTTAACTACTGGCCATGCGACCCTAAGGAGGATCAGACCTCTAAAGATTTCTCTGAAACTTTAAAATCTATGAATTTCTCCTCTCATATCTGCTCCCCCGCTCATACTCACGGCCATACCTTGGATCAGGTTTGGTCAGATAACTTATCTATTCTTTCCCACACTGTTCTCCCTTGTCCCTGGTCCGATCACTTTCTAGTTTCTTTTTCCCTTGACCTTGGGGCTACCAACAAGCCCCTTATGCCCAAGAATGTCTGGGCTCGAAATTGGAATCATATAGACCTGGGTGCTTTCTGTTCTTCCTTGGCAGTCTCGCCCCCTTGTATGGTCGATGTCCCACTTGACCTCCAGGCGGCCACCATCAACAGCTGGCTCTCTGCCTCTTGTGATTCCATTGCCCCTCTCAAACTTGTTAGGAAATGCCGCTCCCACGAGGCTAATAGGTGGTTCACCAATGATCAAAAAACCCTTAAACTAACACTCAGACAAGCGGAACGGCGTTGGAGGGGCACCTATTGTTCTACTCTTAAAGCTCAATATCTGGTCCTTCTCCGCGAATATAAAAGAGCCATTGTGCGAGTTAAAACTGAATACTTCTCCCAGAAAATTCTCCTCGCGGCAAACAAGCCCAAGGAGATCTTTTCTATTGCACATAGTCTAGCTGCATCCGACAGAGTCAACCCTAAGCCCGCTTCCTCTCAATCTCTCTGCAATTCCCTCAATTGTTAATTCATTAAGAAGATTGCTATCATTAAGAGCAACATTCCTTTGCCTTCTCTCCTTTTCCATTGCCCCCCACGTCCACCTGTCTTGATTATTTTCCCCCGATCAACAAGGAGGCCTTTCTTACTCTGCTTAAAAAGGTTAAATCAGGTTCCCCATCCGATTGCGGTCCGGCTCATATTTTGAGGGAAGCATTTTCTAGCTGCCCGACCCTCCTTTAACCTTTCTTAATACCTCTATCACCCAGGGAATGGTCCCAGCCCCCCTTAAAGCAGCTTCAGTTATCCCCATACTGAAAAAACCAGGGGCTGATCTATCACTATTGGCTAACTTCAGGCCAATCTCCTTGCTCCCTTTCCTGGGTAAGATTCTCGAGAGCCACGTGACCACCTGTCTCTCTGCTTTTATCGAGGACAACCATCTTCTGGCCTCCCACCAAGCCGGTTTTTGTCCAGTCCACTCGACGGAATCCGTGGTCCTCTCTGTCCTAGACGAGCTTAGGAGAAGTGCCGACACCAACATCCCTCAGGCCCTGATCCTCCTCGATTTGTCCGCTGCCTTCGACACGGTCGATCATTCCATCCTACTCGGCCGTGTCAAGACAGCGGGCATTCGAGGGACTGCCTTAGCCTGGCTTGCCTCCTTTTTGCAGGGCCGGACGCAGGCAGTCCAACTTGACGGCTTTACTGCCCCTTCCTGCTCGGTTTCCTGTGGGGTTCCTCAGGGGTCTTCCCTCTCTTCCCTTCTATTTAACATTTACATCCATCCCCTCATAGCTTCTTTGCAAAACATGGAGGTCAGCGTTTTCAATTATGCCGACGACCTCCAGCTTGTCTTTAATCTCTCCTCTTCCCCTGACTCCATTCTTAAGTTCCAGACTACTCTCCTTTTTATTTACGACTGGATGAATTATAACCATCTAAAACTTAATCCGGACAAGACGGAGCTGGTCCTCACTTGTGGCCCTACCAACCCTTGGAATCCCTCTTTTTGGCCACCCGCCCTTGGTCCTCCACCGGTGCCTTCCACCTCTGTCAAAGCCCTGGGCATTAAAATCAGTCCTGACCTTTCCATGCGCCCCCAGATTAGCTCCGTCGTTTCCTCCTGTTTTCTGTCCCTCAGAGTCATTCGAAAGATTTCCCGCTTCTTTTCCCATGATGCCCTTAAACTTATCATCCTGGCTATGATGCCTCTGGGTATCAAGATCATCAGCTATGCTGATGATACCCAGTTGGTGGTAGGTCTCCCACAGTTGGATCACCATCCCGACCGGCTGCACATGTGCTTGGATAAGATCTTCACGTGGATGTGTAGCTCAGCTCTCAAGCTCAACGGTTCCAAGACGGAATTGATGCTGCTGGGGAATTCTTCTCCTTCTTTATCTCCTAGCAGCTGGCCCAGTTGTCTGGGACCTGTACCCACCCCCAAGCAGGAGATCAAGAGCCTGGGGGTGTGGCTTGAGCAAGACCTTTCCTTTAAAACACACGCGAAAAAGATCTCAGGCGTGTGTTTTGGCCTGCTCCGCTCAGCCCGGAAGATTCTACCTCTCCTTCCGGCGGCCTCTAGGAGGTTACTCATTCAGGGGCTTATCATCTCGCGGCTGGACTTCAGTAATGTCCTGTTCCTGGGTGCCCCGGAATCTACACTAAATAAACTGCAACAAGTGCAGAATGCGGCCGCCAGGCTCCTGATGGATCTTCCTAGGCGTCAGTCGGCTCGCCCTGCACTGAAGGCGTTACATTGGCTTCCCGTCAGAGAGAGGGTGAAATTCAAGGCACTCTGTGTAGCCCACAAAATTCTACAGGGGAAAGGTCCACCTATCCTTGGGGACATGGTCCAATCCTATAAGGCCTCCCGTTCTCTCCGCTCTGACAAGCAACATCTGTTGCAGGTTATGAGGGTGAGGAAGGCAAGAACTGGCGGAAGACGATTTTCTATAAATGTGGCCACTTTGTGGAACTCTCTCCCCCTGTACCTGCGCTCGGAAGCGAGCTTTTTACGGTTTCGTAAACTTTTAAAAACTTTTTTGTTTCCTGCTTAACCCTTCTGTTTGGTGTGGCGATATCTTGTTCTGGATGAGCGCGGGGATGCCTAATGGTAACCAGGCGCTATATTAAAACTCGTAATAATAATAATAATAATAATAATAATAATAATAATGATCATCTCTCGCTTTGATTATGCGAATGGTCTCTACGTAGGCATCCCGGCTTACGAACTCCGGCGCCTACAATCTATACAGAACCAGGTCGCACGTCTCATCCATCGGCTCCCCAAGTTTCATCGCATCACTCCTCTGCTCAAATCCCTTCATTGGCTTCCCATCCTGCAGAGATCTTTATTTAAGATGGGTTGCCTGACCTTCATGGCTCTTGCCGGTTCAGCCCCAGTTTTTATCAAGGCCATGATCTCCCCCTATGTTCCAACCCGTACCCTCCGCTCCTCTACTCAGGCCCTTCTTAATGTCCCCCGCTTTCGGAGGGCTAAGTTGGGTGGCATGAGGTTCTCCCTCCTTGCCCCTCGTTTCTGGAACACTCTTCCCCCCTCTATTAGGTCCATGACAATCTATCTGGACTTCCGCAAAGCCCTTAAAACTTATCTTTTTACCCAGGCCTACCCACTGTAACAACCCTCTCCCTGGTGTTCCCTCTGCCCCCTGTCAACTCATAGCGCCATGAAACCGCTTGGTGACAGAGCGCTTTATAAGCTTTTTCAACTTCAACTACTACCCCTGACGAGGCGTCGTAGCGCTTTTTCGGCGAGTAGCACTGTACTCCGGGACCCATAGAGGATTAGTGTTGAATTAGTATAGTGAAACATGCAAGTACATTTTAAGTGGTTGATAGGTTAGTCAGTTATTTGGATTTGGAATGATAGCAGAAGGATGGAGGAGGACTAAAGTTTGTATTTATATAGCGCTTGTTGACGCACGCTATTCAGGAAGCCTACAAAGGATTAGTGGTGAATTAATACGGTGAAATATGAAGTAATTTCAGTGGTGGATATTAGTCAGTTACTTGGAGTGAGAAGAATAGCGGAGGGATAAAAGGGGAAGAAAGATTTGCATTCATACAGCACTTGTTACCCCTGATGGGTGTTGAATCTCTTTTCTGGTGAGTAGCACGCCACTCCAGAACCCATGAAGGATTACTGTTGAAAATTAGTATAGTAAAAAAATATGAAGTAATTTGAGTAGTGGATATGTTAATCAGTTATTTGGGTAGTATATTAGTATAGTTTAATATGGAATTTGAGAAGTGAACATGTTAGTGTGTTAATTTCGATGGAAAAGGATAGTGGAGGGATAAAAGAGTGAATTTTTGTTGTTGTTTTCTTTTAAGTTCTTAGCAATAGGAGGAGGCTTTTGGATGAGTAAAAGAGAGTTTTGGAGGGGAGGACTCAGAGGAAAGAGTTTAGAAAGGTTTGTTTTAGAAGGATCGGTATATTAAAAGAGGTGTCAAATGATAAAAGGAGGGGTAGAGTAGGAGAGAGTCTAGAAAGGGTTATTTTGGCAAACAAAGTAGTGGTATGGGGTTTGGTATAAATGAGAGAGTGGATGTAGAGAATATATTGATAGATGTATAGGATGAGAGATAGGGTAGTGCATTGGAAGGAGTAGTAGAAGAAGTTTGAGATGAGTCAGAAGGTTGGGCTAGAAGATATATTGAGTGAAGTATAGGCTGAGAAATAGGGTAGTGCATTGAAAATGCTAAATTAGAAGAAAGTGATAAATATGTAGATCCATAATTACATTGAAAGTATACGTGTTGCAAGAGTTACAAAGTGTGTTGTGCGTTAGTCCCCATTTAAAAAAAGTCTAGCACAGATCCCACAGTATTAGCAAATTATCGTCCCATTTCCCTCCTCCCCTACCTGGCTAAGGTTCTGGAGCGGCACATCACTATAACTCTTTGCTCTTTTATTGAGTCCAGTGGGTTTCTTGCCCCCTCGCAAGCAGGTCTCCGCCCCCTTCATTCCACCGAAAAGGTGGTGGTATCCGTTATGGACACACTCAGAGAGGGGCTTGATTCCAATCTCCCACAGGCGTTGATTCTCCTCGATTTGTCTGCCGCTTTCGACACGGTTGATCATACCATCCTTATTTCCCGTGTCGAGGCGGCAGGCATCGGGGGTTCCGCCCTGGCTTGGGTGAGTTCATTTCTTAGTGATCGCACCCAAGCCGTCCATCTGGCGGACTTCTCCTCTATGGCCCACAAAGTGCAATGTGGTGTTCCCCAGGGCTCTTCCTTTTCCCCTCTCCTCTTTAACTTGTATATTTTCCCACTTATTTTTGCTTTACAGCGGATGGAGGTCACAGTGTTTAACTACGCTGATGACCTCCAGCTTATTTTTACTTTGTCAAATTCACCCTACTCCATTCACAACTTCCAGTCAGTGATGGTATTTATCAGGGATTGGATGAACTCTAACCATCTGAAACTCAACCCTGATAAGACTGAGCTCGTCCTGACTGGTGGTAAACTTAATCCTTGGTCTTCTGCTTTTTGGCCTTCTTCGTTTGGTTCCCCCCCTCTTCCCTCTTCTTCTGTCAAAACCTTGGGGATCACTCTTAATCAACACCTTACTCTTCACTCGCACGTTAGCACGGTGGTCTCTTCTTGTTTTTTTGTGTTGCGTACTATTCGCAAGATTTCACGTTTTTTTTTCATTTTCAGCTCTTAAACTTATTGTTATGGCGATGGTCCTCTCTCGCCTTGACTATGGTAACGCACTGTACAATGGCATTCCCAGTTATGCCCTTCGCCGGCTCCAGCTAGTGCAGAACCAAGCCGCTCGCTTGGTTTTCAGCTTACCTAGGTCTCAGCACATTACCCCTTTTCTCTGCTCCTTACATTGGCTCCCTATCAAAGAATGAGCCCTGTTCAAGTTTGGATGCCTGACTTTCCAGGCTCTTGCCGGGACAGCTCCGGCTTTTATCAAATCTAACATCCATCATTACATTCCTAGCAGGCAATTACGCTCCTCTTCCCTATCTCTTCTGGTGGTGCCCCGATTTAAGAAAAGCAGGACAGGAGGCTGTAAGTTTTCTGTTCTCGCCCCGTCTTTTTGGAACTCCTTACCTCCTTCTATTCGAACATCAGCGTCTTACATGGAGTTCCGCGGGAGACTGAAAACTCTTCTGTTCTCACAGGCCTTCTCAACTTGATCCAACTCTGCGCCCGTACTTGAAACTGAATTGACCCCACTGCGCCATGAAACCGCTAGGTAAACATGCGCTAGATAAATATTTTTACATTCAAATTCAATACGGTAGAAGGGAAAGGAGGGTGTTTGTTGGACAACTGATGGAAGGTCTGTTAGGTGTAATTACAGCAGGGAGAGTGTGTCTGAATGGGATGTAGTTATGTATGGTGTTGATTGGTGTTGTGTTAGTGATGAGTGTATTGGTTAGTGGTATATGAGAGAGTTGTGTACTGTTTGTAGGTGATGGTGGACATGTGTGGTAGTTGGGATAGTAGGGTGTGTAGATGTGGTTTGGTTGGGTTTGTAGTGCAGGCTGGTATATTAATCTGTGCATAGTGTTGTGCGTGGTGTACATTTGGTGTGAGTGTGTTGCTCTGTTTGTGGATGTGGATGGTGTGGACTGGGTATTGCTAAATGAGAAAAAGGGCAGCATTTCTGGCCCTAGTCCCGACCAGTCTCGAACAGGCTCAAACAGGAAACTGCCCTTGTCCTCTCTGCCCTTAGCCTCGACGCCCGGGCGGAGACACCCTAAGCCTGGTCTTTTTTATAGCCCTAGTAATCAGGTGACCCCTTCAGCCAATGGGAACCCTAACACTATCCAATCACAACACTAGCCCTAAAATCGAGGAACCAATAGGAGACCAGGACCTTACAGCCAATCTTAGCCCTAGTCCAAGCACCCAATCAGTTTAAAAACCCTGATCTCTACGTCCAATAGAGGCCCTAGCCCTACCAGTACTCCCAAAACAAGTCCATGCAACCAATGGCACAGGTAGTCCTAGTCCCTACTTCCAATAGAAAGAGTAACCCTACTCTAAGTCCCACACCTAGTCCAGCACCCAATCACACCAGAAGCCCTAATCGCTACTTCCAATTAAAAGTCTAATCCTAGCCCTAGTCCCACCCTACTCCCAACAACCAATAACATAGGAAGCCCTAGTCCCTACTTCCAATAGAAATCCTAACCCTAGCCCTAGTCCCAACCCTACAATGATTGAATCACAGACCCAGAAACCAATCAGAACCCTCAAATACCCAACCAATGAGGACATTAACCCTAATCCAATAGAAACACCAGATACAACCACCAATCAGTGTAGACATGTGCCAACCACTAGCAGACCATATAAGGTCCCAGCGACCTCAGACAAGGTTTCCGCGTCATCCGTCATCCACGTCAAGGTTTCCACGTCATCCGCAGCAGCAGTGTGACGGATATGAAAATTGGGCCACATAGCCCCATTCAAAACCTTCTCAACGGGAAGTGTGAGTCCAACATCTGCCTCTGGGCCCAGGACAGAGCCTAGAAGCATTAAAGGTGTCGGAGGAGCAATCTTGCGCTGCCTTGTGTCCCAGCCCCTGGTCTTTCACTCTGTCCCAGGACAGCGCCTAGAAGCATCATAGGCTCATGTAGAGCGCTCTTGCTCTGCCTCGTGTCACAGCCCCTGTTCTTTCGCTCTTTCCCAGGACAGCGCCTAAAAGCATCATAGGTTCAGGTAGAGCGCTCTTGCTCTGCCTCGTGTCCCAGCCCCTGGTCTTTCACTCTGTCCCAGGACTGCGCCTAGAAGCATCACAGGTTCAGGTAGAGAGCTCTTGCTCTGCCTTGTGTCAGAGCCCCTGGTCTTTCACTCTGTGCTCTGCCCCCCACCCCCCAATGAATGCATAGCTACGTGCTTCGCCAGCCACATAACTAGTATAAACCGCTGCAGAAATGCTGCAATACCAGAATGCAATCAGAAGAACGTGACCTTGATAAGGGAAGTGCGCCAACAGGGGCAAACTGGAATATCTGAATTTGGGCAAACATCTGCAGAAACGTGTGCACACATTTTGGGATGAAACTATGTATCTGAGTGTGGCCAGTGTAGTTCGGCTTATCAACAGTGCTTTAATTGGGCAGGTACTCACAGGCACTGTGGGCCTGCACTCCTTGAGATTGAAAGGGCGAGTACCTGCCCTCTTCAGGGGGGATTCTATACTTTCAGGGGGAGAGAGTCCCAGCACTTCTCAGGAGACACGGCTTCTCCTGGGCAGTGAGTACCTACACTTCTTTAACTCCATTTCAACCACTGCTTACTAACCGGTTTTGCATTTTTTCGTGTTATGTTTGTGTTACATAATTAGGCACCGTTTTCACCCAAAAAATGAGCTCTGGGGCACGGAAACATCTTACACACCAGAATGTAAGTGTCTGCGTACAACACTTTTTATCTCTATTTTCTTTTAAAGCGCGAAACAAGTCTTTTTGGCCAAAGCGGATCGGAAAATGCATTTCATGCTAACTTGTAGAGTTAAATAATCAATCAATCAATCAGAGCATTTGTATAGCGCACTACTCACCCGGAGGGTCTCAAGGCGCTGGGGGGGGGGGTCCGCTACTGCTCGAACAGCCAGGTCTTGAGCTGCTTCCTGAAGGCGAGGTGGTCCTGGGTCAGGCGGAGGTGGGTCGGAAGGGAGTTCCAAGTCTTGGCGGCCAGGTAGGAGAAGGACCTTCCTCCTGTGGTGGCTCTTCGAATGCGGGGGACGGCGGCGAGGGCGTGGCTGGTCGATCGAAGCTGGCGCGTGGGAGCGCAGAAGTTGAGGCGGCTGTTGAGGTATCCTGGTCCTTGGTTGTGTAGGGCTTTGTGTGCTTGGGTGAGGAGCCGGAAGGTGATTCTCTTGTTGACCGGGAGCCAGTGCAGGTCTCTCAGGTGTCCGGAGATGTGGCTGCGGCGGGGGATGTCCAGGATGAGTCGTGCTGAGGTGTTCTGGATCCGCTGGAGTCTCTTCTGGAGTTTGGCGGTGGTTCCGGCGTAGAGAGAGTTGCCGTAGTCCAGACGGCTGGTGACGAGGGCCTGGGTGACCGTCTTCCTGGTCTCGGTGGGGATCCATCGGAAGATTTTGCGTAGCATTCTCAGGATGTGGAAGCACGACGAGGAGACGGCGTTGACTTGTCTGGTCATGGAGAGGGAGGAGTCCAGGATGAAGCCCAGGTTGCGTGCGTGGTCAGTTGGTTTGGGTGCGCTGCCCAGGGCGGGGGGCCACCAGGGGTCGTCCCAGGCGGAGGGTGAGGATCCCAGGATGAGGACTTCCGTCTTGTCTGAGTTCAGTTTCAGGCGGCTGTTCGACATCCATTTGGCTACTTCTGTCATCCCTTCGTGCAGGTTGGCTCTGGCGGTGGCGGGGTCGTTAGTGAGGGAGAGGATCAGCTGGGTGTCGTCGGCGTAGGAGATGATGTTCAGGTTGTGCTGGCGTGCGATGGCTGCGAGGGGGCTCATGTAGACGTTGAAGAGAGTTGGGCTGAGCGAGGAGCCTTGAGGAACGCCGCAGATGACTTCGGTGGCCTCGGATCTGAACGGGAGGAGGCGGACTCTCTGTGTCCTTCCAGTGAGGAAGGAGGTGATCCACTCCAGTGCCTTCTCCTGGATTCCGATGTTGCTGAGGCGCTGTACTAGGGTGCGGTGGCAGACAGTGTCGAAGGCCGTGGAGAGGTCCAGGAGGATGAGGGCCGCTGTTTCTCCGTTGTCGAGCAGGGCTCGGATGTCATCTGTGGCTGCGATCAGGGCGGTCTCGGTGCTGTGGTTGGCCCGGAAGCCAGACTGCGAGAGGTCGAGGGAGCCGTTCGTCTCGAGGAAGGCGGCCAGTTGCTTGTTGACGGTCTTCTCGATGACTTTGGCCGGAAACGGGAGCAGCGAGATGGGGCGGTAATTCTTGAGGTCGGTAGGGTCTGCTGATGGTTTCTTGAGTAGAGCGCTGAGTTCGGCGTGCTTCCAGCTCTCCGGGAAGATGGCGATGTCGAAGGAGGTGTTGATGATGTCCCGCAGGTGGGGTGCGATGACAGCGTCGGCCTTGTTGAAGACGTGGTGAGGGCAGGGGTCTGTCGGAGATCCGGAGTGGATGGAGTTCATCGTGCGGATGGTGTCTTCGGTGCTGATCGGGGTCCAGGCGCGGAGGGTGGTGGTGGGGGGCGGTGGTTCGGTCGTGGCGTGCGTTGGTTGAGTGCTGAAGCTGTTGTGGATGTCCGCGATCTTGTTGTGGAAGTAGGAGGCGAGGGAGTTGCAGAGGTCTTGCGAAGGGGTGATGTCATTGTTTCCGGCGTTGGGGTTGGAGAGCTCTTTCACGATGTTGAAGAGTTCCTTGCTGTTGTGTGCGTTGTTGTCCAGTCGTTCCTTGAATGCGGTTTTCTTGGTGGCGCGGATCAGCTGTAGGTGTTTTCGGGTGGCGAGCTTGAGGGCAGTCATGTTGTCCGGTGTTGGGTCTGTGCGCCAGGTTTTCTCGAGTGCTCTGCAGTTCTTCTTGGAGCTCTTGAGTTCGTCGTTAAACCATGGGGCTTTCTTGCTGCCGGGTCTGCTCGGCGGGGTCTTCAGCGGGGCGAGTTAGTCTGTGCAGTCGCTGATCCATTTCGTGAGGTTGGTGGCTGCTTGACTGGGGTTCGTTGTGCTGGTGGGAGGGTTCTTGCTCAAGGACGTAGTGAGCTGGTCTGCACTGATCTTGTTCCAGCTTCTGCGGGGAGCCTGTTGCTGGTGATGGTGGAGCGTGGTCCTTCTGAAGCTGAAGTGGACGCAGCTGTGGTCCGTCCATTGGAGTCCCGTGGCGTGGCTGAAGGCGATGTCCTTGCTGGAAGAGAAGATCGGGTCGAGTGTGTGTCTGGCGTAGTGGGTGGGGGTGGTCACCAGCTGCTTGAGTCCCAGGTTTGCGAGGTTGTCCAGCAGGGTGGTGGTGTTGCGGTCGTTGCTGTTCTCCAGGTGGAAGTTGAGGTCCCCGAGGAGGACCGCTTTACATTTCACCTATTTTTTTAACCAAATTGTTACATAATTAGGCAGATGCAAAGCCTGCATACCCCTGATAATGGTACATGTAGTTCGTCTTGCTGAGGCTGATAAATTAAACACCTTTAAATACGGGTAGGCAGCAGTACCCCTGGTTTATAGTGCTACGAGGTTACAAGGTTCTGACGGAGAGCATTATAAAAATAAAGATATTAATCATGTTTTCTTCTTTTTCTCCTCCCCGGCACAGAGCAATGAACAGGGCCTCGTCCTCAGTAATTATAAACCGAGGGCACGCGGGATGCATACGCACAGCATGCGCGCGTTCTAAGCTGATTGGGGAAAAGATTGATGAACTCTGCCTGAACCATTCTGTCACGCCTCCTATAGATAAGAAAGATAGTCATGACAGCCGCAAAGCAGGCTATCGTGTCCGGAGGGGCAGTCCGAAAAGCGGACAGGGTGTCAACCAAAAACCTTCTTTTCCAATGGGAAGCCAGCGTTTACCATAAACGCTGATGCTACCCAATGAAAAAGAGGTGCGGGGCTTAGAGTCCCTTTTACAAATGTTGTATTTACAATATCTCTCGCAGAGGTGGAGCAGCACTTTGCACTGCCATGCCCCTAAGACCTAAAAAACTACTGCTGGCACCATTGTTGTTCTCTTACCAGACGTTTTAGAGCATCAATAGCAAATTAATTTTAAAGCACGTTGTGACAGTCACTGAACAAAAGCTAAGAAATGTTAAAGAAATATTTAAACGGAGTTAGGTGACTCCTCATTGGGCGATTTTGGGAACATGAACAGCAAAACCAGCTTTTTACAGCAATGGGGCAAATACATTCTAAAAGAAAAACAAGCATTGGCAACGCAATCGGTCTCGCCTTTGGGACCTTATAAGCATTTAGGCATGCCCCTCGTTCCTTGTTACAGGGTTCCCTACTGCCCCAAACCTGGGCCGCCTACCGCACATTAGGCTTCTGCATACAAGCGCGCTTGCCTGGTTGGCAGGTCCTAGTCCGCCACACAGATCTTTCTCCCCCTAACCCCTCAACACCTACACGCTTATGGTACCTTGGGCCTAAAACCCGTCAACTCTGTTGTGATCAAGCCCACAGCAGACCCGAGTACTCCCTTGCTTCCATGTGCCCCTTCCCTCCTTCTTTCCCACACCTAGTCAAACCCACACGAGAAGTCGCCTAACGGGGCACCTTGTGTCAAGAAACAAAAACTGAAAGCAAAATCTGGCCTGTAGCAGTGTCAGAAAATCTCTGAATATATGTGAAAGGGGACGCTTCTATTACACACAATAAGATGATACTGGAACACAAACTCCACGGTTAGGTCATCAGGGTTAAGAAACTTTGCACATTCCAAAACCTTGGCATACAACCCAACACTCTAAAAGGCAATCTCAGAAATACATAAAGCCCTAGATAGTGTGAAATCTGCGGACTCATTATCTTAAATGAATGGAAAGAGAATATACAGCAAAAAATAAAAAAATACTCCACAAGACAGAGCAAAAGATAAGGACGTGGACAGCCTCATCCTCAAGTAAACCAGACACAAAAGGAATACACATAGAATACTATAAAAATGGTATATGCATGCTGGAGGGGAGGTGACATCAAGGAAGACAGAGCACACATGATAAACACGCACCCATCTGTACGGACTGCAACTCGCAGTCTGAGAATAAAGTCTTTACCGCAATAACACTCGTCTCAAACTTGATGCAACCGCATCAGGCCTTGAAAAAGCCTCAGGCAATACTAGCCAAATAGGGCGAAACACATTTTGACTATTCTCCTAAACTGCCAAAATTTAAACACTTTGAACCAGGCCAAAGCAGAAAAAATACGGAAGAGGAATAAAGAAAATGTCATTTTACGGAAATTATTTACCTTCTTCCAACACATTACAACACTGACGAAATCAGTTTGCATATGGAATTGATATCCATATGCACAATGATTTCTAAAAATGTCAAAAGCCTGCGAGCATCTCCATGCCTTAAATACTATGATCTATTTTCTGTTCACACTCTCCTTCCTCTCTGCATAAATAAAAAATGATCACTTTCAGTGTTCCCTATCTTCAAGGAGAAGTGGTTCAGTCTCGCTTACATTCCATAATAACCAGCACATGCTAGATGTTTTCCTAATTTATACACTTAGAACCACTTCGCTGACAGATGTGGCTATTGTGCAATCCACATGAACATGTAGCAGCTGCTGCTGATGTTACATGCAAACACGGAAAGTAGCACAGCATAAACATTCTTCAAAGAGAGGAGATGGTTCAGCAAATGCGAAGATCATGCCTAAAATAAGGCAGGGAGGAAATAAGGGGCCAATTACTAATAAAAATGACATTTTTGAAAAGGTTTGGCGGGACTGGGGTTTAGATAACTCATAAAACAGTAAGATTCGTCCTGGTGCAACGTGTTTATTTTCTACTCCTTAAGTGTTTCTTTCTATTGCGGATTTCCCTATTAAATTTTGAGTGAAACGGCAGGTTGTAGTACCATAGTAAAAAAATGTCGAAAAAAAAGTTTGGTAAAAGAGAGGTCTACGCTTTTACTGTCATATTTGTTTTACACCTTGCACTTTTTACTTTATACAGCAGCCAGCTGGATAGCTTCAATAATACTGCTATGGACAAATGCAGACAGGTACATCTCTATGGCAGGTCTATTTAGGCTCATGACATATATTTTCCCTAAACACACTTGCTATTTTTTTCGGTCTGTAAGATAGATATGTGTAGCATGCAGCGTGCACAGCATCCAGCATAGACACTTCAACAAATCAGCTCCTGGCATTCACACCGAATCTTTTTGCATCTGAAGCTATTTGCATGACAGTCAGCACACGGGCTGCCTACACAGGTCAAACTGCAGCATTTAGAAAGAAGGGGTCAGTTTGCCCAATTGACGTTGGACTGTAGGAGTTCTTCTCAGGGCCGGACTGACCGTAGCGGGCACCGGGAAATCCCCCGGTGTGCCGCATGGGTGGGGGGCCGGTTTGGGGCCCCTGGGGGGCCGTTTTTGTTACAGGGCCGTTTTTGCAGCATAGCTGCAAAATCGGCCCTGTAAGAAAATCGGCCGAAAACCGGCCCCGGCAAAGAGCTTGGCTGGGGTGAGCACTTTGCCAGGGCTGGTTTTGGTTCCCAGTCCGCCCCTGGTTCTTCTCAGTAAACTGCAACTACATAAACATTCACCCAAGGCCACATTGTTCGGTCCCCGCGCACCTTGTGTCGACCTTGTGGGGATGGAGTCCACTCTCACCCGGGGGCCAACAGAGACTCCAGTAGCGGCGGGACACGTCTCCCAGTTGGTGTCAGATTAATAGAAGCAGTTTCAGAGCAGAGCGCTGCTGCTGTTGCCCCCCATGTGGCCGCAATGTAAACTCCAGTTGCAGACCTCGTTGCTGTTAGATGATTTCTACTCAAAATTAACTTTGACAGGGCCTGGAGAAACGGGGCAGTGGGGTCAGGACAAAATAACAAAAGTGCTATGAGGGGGAAATCCCTTGTGCAAAAGCATCGCCCCTATGAAGGGATCAGTGCATGTGGTGAGCGTCTGTCGAATTATCCATCAAAGGAACATTTAGTTGTTCAACGGGACACTGCCAGCACTGTCCCTGGAACAAGACCCACCAATGTGGCCGTAAACATGGTCCTATGCACCCCACTACCACTCACCTTAGGGAATCCGCTACCCTCCCGCCAGGAGTTCCTGGGCTGGTCAAACTGGCTGCGATTGAGCATCAGGTAGAGGGAGAAGATCACTACGCAGAAGATTACGCTGCCAAGCACCGCCACCTGCTGGCTCAGCTTAATGGCCCCCGTTGTCTGTGCTCGCAGGGGGTAGCGCTGGAGTCTGTTCCAGAGATCAGTTTCTAGAAGAGCGCTTGAGGGAATGTGCACTCTGCCCTGGTTTCCTGTCTTTAGCTCTGACTGGTTCGGCTAGATGTGGTAAACATGGCGGCCATCTTGTATAGGTTTACTGTCTTTTCCATTGGAATAGAGGTTGCGAGGACACTATACCGGTGCAGAGAGAGAGGTGGTGCGGAAGGAAGGGGCAGTGAATGTGATGTCAGGCATCACGCGCATGTCAAATGTAAAAGACTGTGCACCACTTTAAAAAAAGAAGCATTTTCAATGCAATAGAACTCGCATTTACGTGAGTCCTATTGCATTTAAAACAAGAGGGCGGGCAAAAAGTCTCGAAACTTGTCTGAGAAGTCATGGCTTGCGGGAGGGAAGTGGGGGAGCCACAGGAACAAAATAGATTTAAAGTAATGGGGCCAGTAGCCATGGAAGTATACAAATGACATGGCCATCAGGAGGAGGGACTAACAAGGCTAAAACCAATGGAAAGGCAGCTTTTAGCACCTAAGCCAATCAAAAACATGAACAGAGAGTGGGCGGAGCTTCCACATAGCTTCCACGCTATAGTGTATACTGCATGACTCGCAAAGTGGGCAGCACATGCACACTGCAACGCTAAGCGAGACCTAAAAATAAGACAAACTAGGGGAATTCTCTGAGGAATTTTGGATAACTCGTCAAAGGTGTCTGCAACATTGTTTAAAACCCATGTAAATACAATTTTATACACAACTTGCAGTTCCTTTCCAAATGTAACTTGAAAGAAGATAATGACTTTGGTGTATTTAAATCCATATGGGTCAGTAGCATTGATCAGAATCTGGTAGGGTGTGATGCAACAGTACAGAAGAAAAATATTTTAAAATGTACTTAGAGATAGGAACATTTTATAACAGTTTGGTGTCTATGAAAAGACAGCAAGGCCAAGATGATTTCAGGCAGATGCTGGGGAATAACATAATTGAGGTTTTCTGTGCCCCAGCCCCACTAGCCTTATCAGAGATGCTTCCTGGATTTAAACTTATAATTCATTATTGATCAATCAGCAGTGTGCAGAGCAAACTTGCTGTTCTTGCAGTGCTCCATCATCTAATAAAGAAAGCTGCGGAAAGACCCGCGCTTTGTGACAGATCCAACAGTGAGTATCCTGCAAGGATTACAGCAGCTGGTGTTCAATGTCTCTACAACAAACTGAAAAGGCATGCAGGTGGGGCCTCTTGAAAGAGGGACCAAGGAGAGCAGACCTGCAACCACTCGTGTCCCATAGACACTTTAAATGTCAAAAAGCATCCCAGGTGAGCGCAGTCCCACCGGCACACATGAAACATAAAAAACAACCAGAGACACTACAATTTGTGAATGGGGCCCTGGATTGGCCAGGGGAGTTTTTTAAGAGGGCCTGACCAATCTGGCCTTCCCTATGGATTCGGAGGACATGGATTGGCTTATACCAAATTGTCATAAGTTACCATACTTCTAAGTCTCTAGTATATGGTATAAGGGGTACCCAGGCCTGTAAGTTAGAGTGTCCTGTTCACGGACTGCAGCACTTATTGTACCATCCTGAGCAGGGCAAGGAAAAAATGGGACTCCTAGACTGTCACTGCAGACTAGTAGAGCAGTTTTTAACTGCTAACTCAGCTTTGCCATTTTAATCAATAGCAAATCCCAAACTCCCTTCTTAATGCATGTAAGTCACACATACAGCAGGACTATTAAGTCCTACGGCAGGGTGTTTTATTTAACCCATTTAAAAATGATGTGATATCCAGGGAGCATTTTTGGGTGATATATTAAGACCGCTTACCCTGGCTCCCTCTGATGAAAGTAAGTAGGGTACACCCTATTTGTTGGTGTATCTAAGGCAGGGTGCAGCATATTAAAAAGTATAAAGTGCTTAACAGGTGCTAGCAGCAAAGACCTGCAATTGTCATTGTTATCGGAAGAGAGACTGGTAGCCCCATTGACGAGTACAGAGTTACACTTTGACAACTCGGCTGTACAAACTTTTAAATGGAACTACCAAAGTCCCCTCCTGGGGAGGCATGCCAATGGCTCCCAAGCCAGGTACAATAGAAGCCTGCCATTGAAGGTGGTGCTACCTCCTCCTGGCAGGAAGCAACAAGGGGTGTTGGCCCAAAAGGCGAGCTTCAAAGGGGAAGCCATCTTTGAAGCCAAATAACAACCATACTCGAGAAGGGCTGCTCATTTGTCTTAGCAGACAGGATGGAGTCTGGGACAGAGAAGGGTAAACACGGTGTTTCAGACAGAGAAGGGTAAACACTGGACAGACTTTTTTTCTATGGGTGTATATTTCTAAGATAGTCACAACTCTAGGGTGGGCTACTGAGCGTCACACACCAAGCAAGGGGTCCCAACATCTTGGGAGTGGGCAGAATAGAGCACTCTGGGATAGACAGATGTCACACTTTACAGGAAGTTGTCATCAGGTGGAAGGCAATCGGGTAACCCTATGGCAAGAGACCAAGACCTACCCTGAGGGCACTTTCTGGGCTTAAAGAGGGCACCACTGGCACCCAGAACTCAGATCTTGCTTGACTGGATAAGAGGGCAAAGAAGGACTGCCCTGTTGACTGTGGATCCAGCAAAGGAGAGGCTGCACCGATATCTTCTGTACCTTCTGCTCCTTGGACTAGCAAAGGAAAAGACTGTGCCGACTGTGTCCTGGTCATAGAGAAGTCATCCCCTGAGCCCAGCTAGAAGCAGAGACTCCAAGATCTGATTGTCTGACTTCCTGTTCTGAGCACAGGGCCACACAAACTGAAGAAGCTTGCCTGGGTGAGTTGGAAGCCCAGATCGCAAGGTCATTGCTCCTCATCGCAGTGGAACCTGGGAGACCAATACCTGGCACTCAAAAGTTGCTCGTGAGTCTGCTGGACCCAGCAGAGTAATTGGAGTGCAGCTTGATGACTCTGAACGAGAGTTATCGCAATAAGAAGAAAAATGCTGAGTTTGTTGTTTCCGGGTGCCAGTAGTCCAGTGGCGACTGGACTTTTGCTGACCAAACAACAATTCGAGGGACATTGACCCCGGCGGCCAGAAACTCCCACCAGCACCATGGACCAAGAAGTGATCTCAGGAAGACCTCAGTTGAATGTAGTGCATCTTCATCGTCTTTGAGCATCTTCAGCATACTGTATCTCTTACATCAGGACCACTCCATAGAAGTCAAAGTCAAGGGACCCCTGGACTGAAGACTGCTTGTCTTGTTGAGGTAACTGTTTCTTCAGACCTTGCTGGTCCTCTTGACTGTTTCCTTGTCGGAGATGGTCACCCAAACTAATTCCAAGTAGCCGCATTCTACACTGACAACGTTTTCTTGAAAAAGATTTTGTTTCAAATTTGTTGAGTTTGCCAATGCTTGATCACGGTTATGTGAAAAGTCAT
This sequence comes from Lissotriton helveticus, assembly GCF_964261635.1. Classification (NCBI taxonomy): domain Eukaryota; kingdom Metazoa; phylum Chordata; class Amphibia; order Caudata; family Salamandridae; genus Lissotriton; species Lissotriton helveticus. Next base: position 1,493,359,147 of record NC_136063.1, read on the forward strand.
GATTTATTGTTCATTGTAAAGTCTATATCTCTGCAACCCTCTGGTCGACTTTTTTCATTTTCGTGCACAGATTCATAAACATATTAGCTATTTATTTAGATTGGTGTTGGATTTCTTGACTGTCAAGTTTTTCTTTTTCAATTCAAATAATTTACACTTATACCTTTGTAAAGCATGCCTGATGGAAGTCACAACTACCCAGGGTAGAGCTAAAGTTTGATAAACGGAGCCTGCCAGGTCCTTGAAAGATGGCAGTATATTATACAGTGAGGTTTCACAACCCCACCATCTAACACAACCCATTTCCTCACAATAACATAACATAGCGGAACACAGCAAAACACAACACAAAGTAACAATATGCACAAGGCAACATAGCAACACAAATAAAGCATAACAACGGGCAACAAAACAGTCAAAACAGAATGCAACACAACAACTGCAGTCTTCCAAAAGCAACACTAGATTGCACCAAGGCAGCATAAACACAAAAACCCAAATAATGCACACCACATCACCACCACAACAAAATGCCACACAACAAATATGCACAAACATTTGTGTCCCACAGTACCAGCTTGTGAACCAGTGGATCCGGTTCTCATCCCTGTCATCTATGAGAGGTGTATATTAACTCGAGGGTTATTAATTCTGTGAAATTCTGCAGAAGTAACAGCACTAAGAGTGGCCTCCGTGGACAGCAGGGTGGCCCATATAGGCAGGATAGGAGGGCTCACTTCTCACATTTCCTCTTCTATGCCAGAACATACCAGTATGGGTGAAGAACCTGAAAAAAAGGACCCACCCAGCAGAAGATAGAGACACCTCAGCTGCAATTGTGGGGAAGAACAAGACAAGCCCGGATGGTGGCAAACTGCTGTTGGCTACAGTCATCAGATGCCAACCAGAAGTGAAGGCCGGAGTAGCCCTTTTGTATTTGGGCTATTCAAGCTCCTTCCTCTGGTGAGGGACAGCTGATCTGCAAGAGTCAGGGACTTCTGATATTCTATTTTCCTCTTTGTTAAACTGGTCCAGCCAAATGGGGAATGAACCTTTCAACACTCATTTTGAGTAAATGGGGTTAGGCAGTCTTTTTTGTTGCTTACATGTCAGGGCGTCACCACGTCTGCAGAACTCCAGAGAAAGTCTACCTGCCTCATGCCAGCTCTGTGGGTAAAAGCTTAAGGCATCCTTGATGGGCATCTTTAGGGCAGCCACATGGAGAGTACAAGCCGTTTTTCTGATTTAAAATCAACCAAAATGCGATATTTTAGAGTCAAGGGACTTTGGTGCAAGAACCCTTTCTGAGGTTTCTTTGAATCATATTTCGTTTACCACAATCAATTTCTACAAGGAAGAAGCAACATCTTTGGCGACTTTGTGTTTTAATTTGAAAGCAGAGTTCCTTTTATAGGTGGCGTGCCAATTCTGTGATGTGCTTGGCCCTAATCATTCAGCATCGCCTGAAACAAGAAAGAGGTCGAGGAAGTAATGTTTCAGTTATTTATCAGCAATCTCATTAATCTCATTCCCTCCCTCATCCGGCCACTGACAATGGCTAGCAAGCTTTGGCTTGGTTTTAATACTACATGGCCCCTGGGTGGGTGGTCCATTATGAGCGCTTTGAAAAGAGCCAGCTAAAAGCTAGGAAAAGAGCAAATAAAAGATAGATTATAGAACATGTCCAATGTTTCGAAGCTGGGCTAAGTGCAGGACAGCAGATCTCACCTGGGAAGCTCGGCTAAGCTCGGTATGATGGGAATACTTAAGGTCTTATCTTTCAACTGGACTTGATGGTGGAATCAAAGAAGTGGAAAGAGGAGGAAGCAGCTCTTGTCTGTCCATGGCAAGCCCAGTGCCAGCATGACTACTTATACTGCTATATTGAATTAGTATTGCAGATTTCACCCATAAACCATTCTTTGACCGGTCTGGGTCAGGGCCAGCTTTAGCGCTGGTGGCGCCCGGTGTGATAATCATTTTTGGCGCCCCCACCCCCATGATCTCCTCCTCAAATTCTCTCACCACCGCCCGGGCAAAAGTGTCCCTTATCTCTCCAATCATTAGTTATTGCAAAACACAGCACCTCGCCCTCAGGTCAGCGCCCGCCACAGGTTAGTGCCCAGTGCGGCCATACCAGTCGCACTGCCCTAAAGCCACACCTGGTCTGGGTGAAGCAACAGTTAAATCATCGGCTCTCCACAGATACACTGGTCAACGAGTAAAGACTAATGAGGAAGATTGCGCTGGCAGTAACGCAATTGCCAGTATTTTAAATATTCAGTCGGTGGTGGTGAGTAAAGGAATCAGTACACTTTTGGAACACAGAAAAGTCCTCTATGCCGACCTCCAATGAAATAGGGTGCATAAACTGCATAAAACGTAAATATTACTAAGTCTGATTTTAAAATGGAGTACATTCTATGTCTACAACATACTTACTTGCTTCTGTAAGATGCATGTGTTTCTTTCTTTCTTTTAAAGTCACATACTTGTGGGCTTATTAAGAGTACGGCTGTACTCGCAGAGGCGGTCCGACTACTGCCACACTACGGGCCCGCCCACAGTATTCAGAGTGTGGCGGTTGGATAGTTGCCAGGGCAGGAATATGTTGTTGTGCCGCTGCGGCACCGCCGAGCATATTTTGAATTCTGTCTTTCGCCCTTGTCATGGCGGTGAGCCCGCCATAAAAAGGGTGGTGGAGAGTCAACTATAGGGGTCAAGCAGGGTCCCCTGCCCCTCCTGGGCCTTGTGGTGCATGCAGGGGGGCACATGTTGTGCCCTCCTGCAATTGCACCCCTTTTCATGAAGTGCGACACCGTGCAGGAACGTACTGCAGATGCACTTACGGCGGCGGTCTGCATGTTAGGCTCTCCTATGAGCCTAACAGACCACAGCCGTGAGACTGCCTCAGCACCGCCCGCCCGCCCGACCAGGATTACACTCGCAATCCGACGGGTGGGAACACCACGGCTTTGCCGGTCCACCAATAGACGGCCAAAGTCGTAAAAAGGCCATTGGTCTTTAAATACATTCTGTTAGAGCTGTCAGCCCTTTGGGTGGTCCCTCCTAATTCTTTTTTTTATTTTTATTTTTATCCCCTTTTTGCCTTCTGTATTTTTCTTGTGTGTCCACTACATTTTTTTTTTCTGGTGTTGAACCTAGGTCTCTGGGCGCCTCATTATCATCTATTAGTAGTGAGGTGCAGGTGCTCCTCTAAAATGGAGGAAGAGTAGAAGGTCACCTACAAAATGGTGGCCTGTCAAACTGTCAAAGTTTTACCTCAGAGCTTGGCCCATAAGTTAGTGTTGGAGGGATCTAGAACCTTCCGGCCCATTCTAGTGACCTGGGCCTAGGGTATATAAGGTCAGAACCTGGGCGGCCATTTTGGGCACTGTTGGGCTGGCTGGAGGACAGACTGTTGTTTTCTGGGGATAGGGCGCTGAGGGGGATTGACTTATCTTAAGGGTTGCTGTCTCGCTGCTGTCGTTTCCCCCCCTACTTATAGATCTGGCCCCGCTTTAGATAACCTTCTTCTGAAACTGGCTCAGGTGTCACCACATTAGGAGAGAGAGGGGCCGTCATATCCATCACTGAGTTATCCATGAGTGAATATTGGAGGTGGTGCTGATTGGGGAGTCCGACCTCCCTGAACTGTAGTGGTGAGTGTGGCCTGGGGACACTGCCTGGCTGCATCTGTCAAGTAGAGACTGAGAAGATTCCCCCAGCCTCCCTATCCAGCGTAATCTTTACTGACAGGGATTCTATAAAGTTGTAAACCACGATTACTTGCCCAGGATCACCTGTGCTGGGGATCGCTGGGAGGACAACCTGTCGATGATCCCTGGGAACATTTTCGTAGGGGCCCAGCTGTGGAGAGTAAATGTACGCCTGTGACATCGGGCTGTGGCAGCCTCCTGTGTGGCCCTGCGACTACCGCTCAGAGTGAGGGGGAATTGGTAACCGGGCGACCGCCTTGCTGAGGAGAACCTCGCTGTGGGGGCAGCGCCGAGGGTAGTGTTCTTCAACCTGCGCAAGTCAAGTGGAGGGATGGCCTTCCTCACAGAGTAGGCGGTGCCGCACCGTAGTGTTCTCCTTCCTGCGCGATCTCAGTGGAGGGCTGGCCTTCTTCTCAGAGAAGGCGGCGTCATGCTGAAGAGTCCTCTCTCCCGCGCAGGCCCAGTGTCGGGCTTGGCTTCATCGGGGAGAGGCAGATCAACGACGGAGCGAAGCCTTGCTGCCAGTAGAGGTTTTCAAGCTTCAGCCGACTCGCCAAGGTGGGACAAGGGGGCGCCCTCGCTTCCGAGCAGATCTGGTGTGTGGGCTTGCCTCGTATACCAGGGAGCAGGTATTTTCGCCAGGAGTCTGACAGCGAGAATGGAGACTACCTGTAACAGTAAACAAACAATGAACAAATCTTCAAGCTACAAGTAAGCCGGGATTTGGGGCTGGTGCGGGACACAATCGTTGTGAGATTACTAACGGGCCGAATGTTGACCTACCTCCCTGATCCCTGGTGGTAAGGTAACGTGAACCAGGGGATCTTAAAATTAATAAGAACCATACATCAGGAGCGAGAGTCTTGATAAGCTTAAAACTTCTGTTTGACCTTGGATACCACTGACGAGAAGCCAGGGAATTGTGGGTTACCTGCACAAGTATCTGAGTACTGGCTGAGATTAACGCATGTTTTTGCTCCACATTCTGGTTTCTATTATATTAATGCCTGTACCAATCTTATTGAAAGGAACATGTGAGAATGTTACATTACTGGGATAAGGCGTCAACCTGTTCCACTGTATAGAAGCGCCTGACATGCTAATGTATATTGTCAAATTGCAAGGTGACTTCCTGGAAACTAGAGTACTAAGTGAAAATTGCTGAGCTCATTTTTCCTGTAAGAAAAAGTTCTTTAACTGATGTAATGTCAAGCTCTTATTGATGCAAATAATCAGATGTGGAAGTGTTTGATGAGCTAAAGTTTTATACTACTAAAAAAAAGTCCATCTAAAGATTTTTATAAAGCCTTCCATATTTTTCTAACAAGGTGTGGTGTCATTTTTGGAGTGGAAGTACGCTGTGCTACTGGGTTGAGTGTGACGCAAGTGCAACAGTACGCCTTTGAGATAGGCCTTACCACCTGAGCCAGGCTACCCTAGGTGGACCGGTAATCTCAGGTCCAACACATTCCTGCACATATTCTTAAATAACTGAGGGATCAGGAAGTCAGAGACAATGCTCTATCTAGGTTATATTGTGGGCACATGCATCTACACACATATCCAATGTACAATGGCATTAACTGCTTCAAACATATATTTCCTTGTTGTTCAGGCCTTGGCATATGTAGTTTGCCTCATGTTTTGCAGTATCTGGGCCATACTGCTCCAAGCACAGGGCTCAGTGAGACTATGCAACAGGCTCCCATTCCAAAGCTCAAATTTTCAAAGTGGTGTAAAGTAGCTGTAGTGTCCTGAATGTATTGGGGACCAAAGATCCTTGTACCATTTTTGTCCCATTGCTGCATCGATCAAAAAAATTTAAAGAGTTTCTTCCGCAAGCTTTTCAAGATTAACCTTTAGCATCATAATAATCGCGCGTTCAGATTTTCCAATCTAATTTATGATGTTTTCCAAAGTTTACTTGTTTAACACTTGGTTGCCACCAGGACATGCAGATACAAGTCTATCTATGTACCAGTGTGCACAACAAGTGAACTCACCTACTCACATGTTGTGGAAGCATAGTTTGGATCAATAAATGTATGCGCAGTGAATGAGCTAACCTGAGTAGTGGCTTTTCCTGTTCCAATTGACCAACCCAGAGAATTCATTTTAAAATCATGGCATCGGGACCTACCAATAAGATGTAGCATGATAGTGATGTAGCACAATGTATTTTATGAATATTCTGTTCCTTTCTATAGAAGGTGGACTGGGCAAAAAATTAAATATGCTGGTATCATTTGCATTATTATAGGAATTTCGTGTTATGCTGTTTATGCGAAATTCTCAAAATTACACTAACATGCCAAATAATTATGCGCCATTTGCAGCAAAATTGTTTGGGGATAACATGAACAGCTAGAACAGCCCCAGCTCCAACACCAACGACATCCCACCATCACAAGACCTGTGCAAATCCCTGGCCACCTTCTTTCACCGCAAGATCACCGACATCCACGACAGCTTCAACTCCGACCCCCACACACCCACCGCCGAGTTTACCGCCCCTGCGACTACCACCCGCACCAGCCGCCTGACCACTTGGTCCAGCATCAGCGACGAAGACACCATCAAAACCATGAACTCCATCCACTCCGGATCCCCATTGGACCCCTGCCCTCACCACGTCTTCAACAAGGCCATCACCATTGACCACACCATTCTTGTCAACCGTGTCGAGCAAGCCGGCATCAGGGGCACGGCTCTGAGCTGGCTAGAGTCTTTCATTTCAGAACGGACTCAGTCAGTCAGACTAGGGTCATTTACAGCTCCAAAAATTGTTTCCACCTGTGGTGTCCCTCAGGGATCATCTCTTTCCCCACTCATTTTTAATTTATATTTACGTCCTCTACTGTACTCCCTGAAAAACCATAAAGTCACAATCTTCAATTATGCAGATGACCTGCAATTGGTCTTTGCACTAGACTCCTCTAATGCTGTGGTAGACTTTCAGGACACCATGTCTCATATCTAGAAATGGATGAACTTAAACTATCTCAAACTCAACCCGGGCAAGACGGAATTAATCCTGCCCGGGAAGAGTGAAATTAGTTGGGGTCCCCATTTCTGGCCATCTAACATGGGTATTCCACCGATTAAGTCCCACACAGTTAAAAGTTTAGGGGTGACCCTCAGTGAGGATCTCTCACTAAAAAATCATATAGGGACGGTAGTTTCAACGTGTTTCTTTCAAATGAGAAAGATAAAGAAAATATCTCAATTTTTAACTCACTCAGCCTTGATTCAGGCAATTGCTGCTTTAATTTTATCACGGATTGATTTCTCCAATAGCCTGTATCTTGGCCTTCCAGTAGGGCAGTTGAAGAGACTGCAATATGTCCAAAATCAGGCAGCCAGGCTTATTTTTAAACAACCTAAATGGCAATCCATTAGATCAGGGTTGGAAAAACTCCACTGGCTACCAGTGGCTCAGAGAGCTAGTTTCAAAGCAGGCTGCATCATTTTTAAAGCCTTGCAGGGCAAAGGTCCGAAATGTATTCGGAATTTAGTTTGCAAATACATCCCTCCACGAAACCTTCGATCCGCTCAACAAGAGCTACTGATGATCCCAGCATACAGGAAAAAGCGTCAGGGCGGCAGTAGCTTCCACTATCTCGCTTCTTCCCTATGGAACTCTCTGCCGTTAACCCTGAAACAGAGTGGGGATCTTCTTGACTTTAGGCAGGCATTTAAAACTCTGCTCTTTAGACAAGCTTATTGCAACTAAACTAGGATTTGATTTACTCCTGCTTAAGTACCCAAAGCTGTGTTGTGTTCTAAAGATTCAATAGCGCCATGAAGCCTGCGGGCGTACGAGCGCTCTACAAATAAATAATTAACATAACATAACATAACCACCATCGCGCCCCACCTCCGAAAAACCATCAACTGCTCCTTCGTGACAGCCACCTTCATGGAAATCTGGAAGCATGCCGAGATCAACGCCCTTCTGAAGAAGCCCAAAGCGGACCCCAAGGACCTCAAGAACTTCCGGCCAATTTCCCTGCTCCCGTTCCCAGCGAAAGTAACAGAGAAGATCGTCAACAAACAGCTAACCCGCTACCTTGAAGACAACAATATCCTGGACCCCTCCCAATCCGGTTTTTGCAGCAGCCACAGCACCGAGACCGCCCTCATCCCCGCCACTGACGACATCAGGACCTTGATGGACAAAGGAGAAACAGCCGCCCTCGTCCTCCTGGACTTATCAGCAGCCTTTGATACAGTCTGCCACCGCACCCTATCAACACGCCTCCAGGACGTCGGCATTCAAGAGAAGGCCCTGGCCTGGACCACATACTTACTCTACGGCAGAACCCAGAGCGTCCGCCTCCCACCCTTTCGCTCAACAACCACCGAGATCATCTGCGGCGTTCCACATGGATCTTCCCTCAGCCCGACGCTGTTCAATATCTACATGGCTCCTATCGCCCACGTCGCACGACAACATAACCTTAACATCATCTCCTACGCCGACGACACCCAGCTAATCATATCCCTCACCAAAGACCCCCACACTGCCAAAGCCAACCTCCACAGAGGAATGAGGGCCGTAGCCGACTGGATGATGGACAGCAGACTGAAGCTGAACTCGGACAAGACGGAGATCCTCATCCTCAGACACGCCCCATCAGCCTGGGACGACTCCTGGTGGCCCACATCACTAGGCACAGCCCCGGAACCCACGGACCATGCACGCAACCTGGGGGGTCATCCTCGACTCCACCCTCTCCATGACCAGGCAAGTCAACGCCGTCTCCGCGTCCTGCTTCAACACCCTCCGAATGCGCCGCAGAATCTTCAAATGGATCCCTATCGACACAAGAAAGACCGTCACCCAGGCCCTCGTCACCAGCCGACTCGACTACGGGAACGCCCTCTACTCAGGAGCAACAAACAAGCTCCTGAGACGACTACAACAAGTCCAGAACGCATCAGCTCGACTAATCCTCGACGTTCCCCGCCGCAGCCACATCACACCCCACCTGAGAGGCCTGCACTGGCTCACCGTCAACAAGAGAATCACATTCAAGCTCCTCATCCACGCACACAAAGCACTTCACAACACCGGACCTACTTACCTCAACAACCGACTCAGCTTCCACACCCCCACCCGAAGCCTCCGCTCAGCCAACCTCGCCCTCGCCACAGTCCCTCGTATCCGGAAAGCCACAGCCGGCGGAAGATCTTTCTCCTACCTCGCCGCCAAGACCTGAAACACTCTCCCAACCAACCTACAACAGACTCAGGACCTACTGGCCTTCAGAAGCCTCCTCAAGACCTGGCTCTTCGATCAGTAGCGCCCCCCACCCCCCCCAGCCCCTTGAGACCCTCACGGGTATGTAGCGCGCTTTAGAAATTTAATGATTGATTGATTGATTGATTGAATGTGAGCAGCTGTGGCTTCTGGCCACTTGTGTATATCATGTTTTTTTTTACTTGCAAAATGTATCCTCGAATCAAAATTGACTCGACGGCGCATTCTGAGATAAAATATGGATCTAAATGACAGTAATTATACACAATTTTGCTGAACGTTCGTGCAATTTTCCCGAAATTATGCAAAAGCAATGTACGTGGATTTCACACACCCCTAAATAGAAGAAGCTGTGTGTCTAGTTGCCATGTTACAGAGCCCTTCGTGAAAATCTATTGTCGTTTGCATGCAAATCCTGCCTTATACAACAGTACTTTTTACAACGGCGCTCCGCATTTTACCTTCCAACTGGAGACTTCATGAAGTACTCCTAATTGTACATCCGATACAGCTCTGACTGCGATATTTCTGGCAACAATGGTGCCAGGACTTGTCACTATGAAACGCCACACACACATCACCATGGATACTGCAATGGGCTTGTCTACTGACTTAGAGGATGTGTGAGGAATAGACAGTTTCTTTGGTACCAGCCCACTAACACCGAGACAATACACTCACACCTATACAAAGATGGCACAACCAGCTAACTAAACCGATACACTGACCAGAACAACAGCTTGCAACATATCAACACAAGCTGAATCAGACGCCAGTTAGCAGTGCTTCATTTGTGAAAAAAACATAAGTGCCAGGGCACTCGTCAGGAGGACACTGCACCTTGCTCCACACATTGCCCCTGCCCAGCTGCCAATGATAGTTACAACCCACCTAATAACCCATGCATACAAGTGTGACAATTTTACTATTTGATGACTCCGCCCCCTCCCCCCCCTTCTCCCCCCAGCTATAAGAACGGTTTGGGCGGCAGACAATAGTTGTTTTTTATGAATATTGAATTAATAATGAACTGTTGTGATGGTCCTCTCAAAATTAGTCAGACAGCACCACCTTGTGGCAAACTGTCACAAGCCCAGTGTTGACAATTAAGTGCCGGTGGCCAGCACCAGAAAGTATCGGTCCAAATTAAACACTGCCAGTTAGGGATGGAAACCTTGGAACTGTGTTGGAGAAAGACTTACACTTTAGAAAGCGCTATTAGGTCACTCCAAAGGTAGAATGTATTCTTTAAAATTGATAGTAAAATAGTACGATAACACATTAAAAGATCATAAAATTATATCACATAGTATTAAAGTAAAGTAATGTGTTATGTTATGTTATGCTGTGCTTCATATTGCATCAAGTCATTTCTTCTGAAGCCTGTGTTCCATGATATCTGTAGTTGAATATTGCACATCTTGAACTCTAGCAGATGGGCCTGCTCTAAACATGCCAACACTCTGATGTCTAGACATCTCACACATGTTCAATCAATTACGGATCACTCCTCTTCTGATTCAGTCTGACATGTTCACAACGGTATGTTAGGTCTTCTGTTAAATTATTTTACATTTTTATATTTCTTCCTCTCATATTTTTGTCCACATGCCTGCGGGACGTCAGCTCTGCCAGGCTGCAGAGGTTTGATGAATGAGTTGTTTCTTTCAACTAAGTGGCAGATCAGATTTGGAAAAGTGGTTGCAGAGAGACCATTTAAAAGACCGCGGAGTGTCTGACACACCTTTCTCAACAAATTCTCAAAGTTCGGGTGCTTGTTAGGAAGGCTGTGGCCCGCAGCTTTCTTTTCGATTCAGGACGACTGCAGTTGATTGTCATGCATTCCTATGGTGGGTTTCAGAAAGATAAAAAAAAAACCAGGAATAGCAGACTCTGGAATAATTGCCTGCCTTTAGGGACTCTCCTTCAAGTTCCTCGTGATTGTGGGTGTTTGTGTGTTTTTTTAAATTGAATTCAGCCTTAAAGGGCACTGTAATAGAAATGTATAATGTTGTCAAGGTTACACAGCAGGTGATATTGTCATGATACAACAAACAGGAATGGAGATGTTTCCAAACAGAGTAACAGCAAACAAGTGGGAGATGGGGGTCATTCTTCATGGATGTGGCAGGTAACCTAGCTGCATACTTCTGAATAAACTATAATTTACAAATCCAGGTAAATGGAATTACAGTAATTTAAGCATGAGGATATAAATGGGTTAAAAATGTGAATCTTTTTGGGCATGGCCAAAAAAAGCATACTCCTAAGAGTATGTAGGTGAAAAAAACAAAAAGGTCAGCACTGCATGTTGAAGAGGCAATCAATCATGCAATTTAGCCGCACCAGTCAAGGGGGCGATTAGGTGGGTATGATCCGCATATAAAAAGGAGGTAAATCCATACTACTCAATTAGATGGAACAAGAGATTAAAATAAAGATTAAAAAGCAGTGCAACAAAAAAATCTCTGAGACACCATCCACAGGCAAAGTCTTTCCAAAGACTTGAAAGGGGTCCGTGAAACCCTGAAAAATCTCTGAGACACAATGTTTGCAATCCAGTGAAGCCTGTGCAGTGATACCAAGTTCAGAGAGCCTGGCTAGAAAAACAGCATGACTGATGGCATTGAAGTCATAAGGATGAACTCAGTGGGAATACGGTCATCGGCCGTCAAACACTGAAACAATAGTGAATTCAGTGCTATAACCAGCACAGAAACCTATCTGGGAGAAATGTAAAAGTTCATTTTTGGTCACAAAGCTCCAAAGTTGTTGGTAACTGTCTTTCTCCAATAACGTCCTGACGGATGGCAATTGAGAGACAGGTCTATAGTAAGGCAATTTCTGAGGATTTAAAGGGAGCTTCTTCAATGGGGGTTACACATACTTCACCAAAGGAGGAGCTGATTATAGCTTTGGTCCAGCCCACATTAAGCTTGAGGCACTCCTTATGTAGGGAGCTGGGATGGAGTCCTTCGGTAAACAAGAAGGTTTCCTTTAAGCTACCAACAAGCCAATTTCCTTGTCATTCAAAGGGGAATATGCAGACAGAATTGCATGCTTTCGTTGAGGAGTAGAAACATCTATTTATTGTTGGGATGAGGGATCGAGAGTAGACTGAATATTCTAATTTTACTTTATGAAGAAGTCTGTGACTATTATTTGGGGTGGATGACTACCCACCTCAAGGAATAATCAGGGCCTTTGGCCGGGTGAGGCCAAAAAGTCTTTACATTAACCTGAGCTCAACCCCCTGGAATCTATGGCACAGAGCAGAAAGGCTTAACTTAGGGTGTAAAGTATTCTTGCAGTACCAAAAGAGTAATACAGTCACAATGCAAAATAAGAAAAATCTCAAGTCGAATTTGAAATATAGAGCAAACCTTAATAAACAAAATCAGATAAAAATAATAAAAGTCCAATAATGGGTAGAGAAGATATAGATGTATAATATTTTAAAGCAGAAATAGCACCAAAAAGCACACAGCACTAATGATAGACAGTGATCGCAGAAGATTGGGACCTAAGCACAATGTGAGGCTCACTGAGATGGAATGTGATCAGATTCATCTTAGTCAAAGATTTTACCTTCTGACCTATTCCTTTAAGTCCCAATCCACCACAGGAGTAGATCTTTAAAGTCCTCCAGAACCTAAAGGGAGGCACTTAGAAACTTACAGAGTGTCAGGCAGAGGCCAACAGCAGTGTCCTGTCCAGGTCCAGTTGCCACTGGGCGTCTGGATACTTCCAGGAAAAGGCCTCGTGCAGCTTTTTGTCTCCAAAAAAGTCACACCGAAGGCCAGCATACTGACTGTCCCTTGGAGCCAACTTCTTGTCCTGGGTACTAGAGAAAGCAGGTCCAGTTTTTTTAGGGCTCCTTTCAGATCACAGACAGCAACTTTAGTCATTTTCTGATTTTCCATAGGTACCGAAAGTGTTCTGAAGTGGGTGCCTGGCATTGCCACATTTATACCTGGCACAAGTTAGTGGGTGGGAATGACATTTGGGCTGCCCTAACCAATTGGGTAAATGTTCATGGTGTTAACCCTACACAGTTTGGACATTTTCAAGATGGGTAACGTCTTTGGCCACACTAGGCTTGGGCAGGGAGTATACAAGGGTAATTCTGATGTCCTCCCACATCTACACTAAAGTAGTCAAAGTACCCACAACAAATCCAGAGACAGAAGTCCTGTAGAACAAAGGCAGGATCCTTTACCAGCCAGCCAGTGGATCCACAAAAATTGCCATGGCATCCTGCCCTCTCCCATTTCAAGTGTTACATGTAAACTCAGGGACAGAAGTCTGGAAGGACAAAAGCAATGCCCTTAACCAAACAGACAGAGGATCCACAAGTATTGTTATTGCACTCTTTTCTCTCCCTTTAAAAGTGTACTCCAAGTGTTATATGTGAATTTGGCAGACCAGACAAGCAGTATTTGACACTCGAGCAGGATCTACACTCTAGTCTCAAAAACTCGTGTCCACAGTACCAACCCAGGCATATTCTGTGGAGCTCAGATGAGTCATCTTTGCCCGTTCACGTAATGCTATTGTTTGCTGGTGGGAGGCATTTCATACCTATTTACATCAATTCAAGGCTAGTTACTGGATGGGAGAAACTGGAGAGCCAATGCAAATTAGCCTCCAGGAACTTCAGGCAGGGAAATGTAACTTTATAGATGTTATAATATTTATTAATACCTTAACATCGCCTTTGAATTGGATTTGTAATAACTATAAAACATTGCATTTAATTGTTTTCCTAGCTGTCCAATTCCTGATCTACAGTATTAATATATATCACTACCCAGTGGTTCTGTATTGGCCAACCAACCTTTCTGCAGAGAAAACAGCTTTTAGGTGATGGTCACTGTAAGTTTTATTTTATTTCTTTTTATTAGTTGATAGAGCACAATATATACATGTCACGTGAAAGTTTATGCAAGTTATTGTCAACATAAACAATGAAAGTAATCAGACAAATATGTGCCCCATTCAATCTCGTGACAACTTTTCTAAATAAGCCAATGCTTACCCTTGTCCCTCTACTTCCCCCTGAGACCCCCCCCCCAAGCTTTCCTGGTAGGTATATTATATCTCAATCCTCAACCTGGCAAGCACCTAAAATCAGTTTTACTACCCTTTGGTTTTCATTCACTCTCCCCCTGCTGCTTTGGTGTACCTTCCTATTGTGTATGTGCATGTTCAAGGTAAGCCCGACTGATTTCTGCCCAGGCTAACAGGACCCCGTGCTTTTGCATCTTTTCTTATCCTCCTCATATGTAGTTCTTCTGTCCTAGACCACTGTAAGGACATGCTAACATTAAATTACTGCATTTACTACTTTTAAATACCATGCACCCCGCATTGTAGACTACACAGTTTATACAGAGGAGGCTTCTTTTTATTAAAAAATAAGTATTTACTTGTCAAAGGCGTTTATTTGGACACGCTGTAGTGCATGCTTTGCCCTGCCACTATAGTGGATGGCATAATAGGTGCTGCAGTCCACTAGTAGAATTTAACTTCCTGGTCATGGATACATTTTATACCATATACCAGGGACTTAAAGGCAAGTTAAATATACTAATTAAAAGTATGTGAATTTGACCATGTTAAAAAATGGAGCATATGCACTTTACTACTGGTTGGCAGCGCTAAAGTATAGAGCGCTCTAAGGCCAGCAAAAACATAGGGTCCAGCAAAAGGCGAAAAATCCGGAATGAACATGCAGAAAAGGCGGATTTTTTTACAATGGTTAGGCACATTGTTTTCTTACTCACGCAAAGCAGCACTGCAAATTTTCACACATTTTCACGCGTAGTCAAATGTGGCGTTAATCTGTATAGAATAGCTTGCAGGTAATGCAGAAACGAATACACTCTGGTTGGGGAGCGAGGAAACGCTGGGCAGGGCATTTTAACGTGCTGTATTCAAATTTGTGAAATCACGTTAAGTGCGAAAGTGATATGAGAGTGATGATGCTAAAAACCTTAATTTGTACAGGTTGTAGTTTGTTGTTGGTTCGGTTATTGATGGAGAGTGTGGTGCTTAATTGAACCGGCCTAGTTGTGCGAGTGAATAAATCCCCTGTAAAGGTAACAGCACTTTTGAATATAGTACTAATTGTATTAAAAAATAATTTATCAGACTCTTTGTTAGAGTTTCCACTGCAGCGACATTTGTATGTTTTCAAGTAGGGGACGTTATGAAAACTGAAAACGTTAATAAACGGGGGAGTGCTTTCATAATTCATTGTAGCCTCCAAATGAACCGTCAGTGCCATGGAAAAGGAAATTCTTGTTTTCACAGCGAGATACTTTTATTATCTGACTTCCTTCCCTTTTCCATATTCCTAGTACCCCCTACCTTGTTCGCAAACATTTAAATCACTCTATGGGTTGGCCTTTTCCAGCAGTCTGACTCTGGCATCCTGACATAAATCACCAAGGGGCAGACACTCCCCAAGTTAAAGTCAGGGGAACCGCAAAGCACACAACCTTGAGTCGTGTGTACGGAAGATGCTTATCAGCTCTGGTGACTGGGAGCTCGGGAACAATGCTGGCAGCTTGGCAGGATAATCTGACGCACGCCAGGGAGCTGGGCTCCCAATAAAAGCCAATTAAACTCACAATAAACAATCCCTGAAGGCACACTGCGATGTAATGGAGCTGTCTGTTGAGGCCCACACAGCAGAGGTGCTTTTATCGTGGGTTTGATGCATGTTTCAAACACACTATGCATCATGTGATGTGGTATTCGCCTGGGCCCAATGTGGCAAGAGTGTAAGGCACATGTCCTAGGCCTCTCTAACGCGATGCAGCTGTCCAAGCCAGGCAGAAATATAATTCAAGAGGATCCTGACTTTGGATCGGAAAAATATGTGCTCTAATCCTGGCTACCCCACTTGACCAAAATGTTTGAACTTGGTCAAATTATTTCCTAACCCTATGCCGAAACTGAGATATTTTAAACACTCGGATTGCCTTGAAATAACAGCAAATGAAAAATATTTCTATAAAGAAAATGGCATACTTAGAATGCCAACGCGAATTATGTACACAGTCTTTAGATATCATGAATATCTGGTATTACTTTAGGCTATGTTGTAGACCCCTGATGTAGAGTATATGAAACAAACCAACGCCCAATAGGAAGTGACTTCTTAACTGATCATCTTTGCGTAAACATTCTCGATGAATTGAGATGTGTTTAGTGTGGCTTCATTATACAGGTTTTTGGGTGCTTTATGTGTGTATTTGTGCTTCTTGACAGAGTTGCTTCATAGTACCAGTGCAGCAATTTTCACCTAACGTCAAGCTAGACCCATTACATAAGGGGAGCAGCTGATTCTTGTCCTGTGTGGGTTGGATCCCCAGCAGCAGAAGAGAGGAAAGAGTTGGGCAGCCTGCCCCTATGCACTTCAACTGCTGAGTGTCCCATTAAGACCGTAGCAGAGTAAGACACACACATTGTGCATGCGAGGTTATAGGGCCTTCAATTTTGCCCCAAACTCACAAAGGTTGTGCATATAAAGAGGCACATGTGTGTGGTGAGAGAAAGGGACAGTAGAAAGAGAATGGAAAGAGAGAGCATGTGTATAGGTAGAGACTATCTGTCCATGCCTGCAGTTTTGCCAGTGCTCATGGGTAGAAAAAGTATCTTCCCAAGTTCTGGAAGAAGCTCAGTCTAACCTCTAGATCCTTCTTCTTCTCTGATTGGCTGAGCCTTTCAGAAGATAATTCGAAGAGGTGGTAGGGAACTAAGTGAGACAATGAAGATCTGCCAGCTATTGCTGTTTGTGAGACTGTCCATGCCCTGGCCATCATCTCCTCACTCCTGTCAGCCCCCAGATGGTCCACATTTTCAGCCCTTCAGCCTGGCATGTGGTGCCAGTGGTCAACCTTCTTGATGATACAGTGGCTGCCCCTGGTTCTTGACTACTTTGGCAATGGCATATTGTGACCAGTATGGAGATCACGAGCTATTTTGTGGGCATGCCTCTAACATGAAGATTCTCGTTGGAACTACAGTGTCCACCTCTGACATATTGTTGCCATAATTGTCATACTATGCCACACCTGGCATAGTTAAGCTATGGCAGAGTGAAGCCTTCCTTAGAGTTAGTGTATCTCTCATTGGCATTACTAAGGGCACCTCTGACCTCATTGATGATGAGAGAGCGCAAACTGATCTAAATGTATGAGTGCATCACACTTACCTGTAGTAAGCACAAATCATGAGGAGAAATGCCATGAGTGCTAATAGTATCTGCAATTATATTCTAAATGTATAGCTAATATAGAGATTTAAGTAGAAGTGGAACTAATACAGAAATGTGTGACACTATATGATTTTATTAGATGTGATTATTCCTGAATCCATGTCGTGTAGCTGTTAAAATGTAAGATGGTAGGTGGTTAAACGCAGAATGTGGTAGGCCTCAGGGCCAGAGCTGGAGGGAAAGGGAAGGTGTTTCTTTTCACGACACAGATTGTATTAATGTTTTGGTCATTGCATTAATGGGCCAGGATTTATAAAAATGTTTACTGGATAATAGAATAAGAGTATTAACATGCTTTAATTAATGAAGAAGTTGAATGCTATAATCATTATGAGAAATATTGTAGGCCTGAAATGTTTTAACGTTGATTTACACGTACATGTCTGGGCTGAGAAATGTTGCAAGCCTTTTTGGAAGTCTATGAGAGTTGGGTTCTTGGCTGCAGATATCTGTCTGCAAAGGAAAGGGGGGATCCAATTATAAATGAATGAATAGAGGTCTGTTCAGTAGACGGCCCAGACATGGAGGAGGGTTCCGGAATGTTTGAGGGGTATCAGCGGGCCGGAGAAGAGTCTGAGAAGCAAGGTCAACTCTAACGTATGAGGCCCAATACAAAGCATCATGGAAAAAGCCAGAAGCTACACCACGTGAGGGGCGTCTCGAAAGGGGCGTCTCAAATGTTGTTGACTGTTTTGTATTAGGGACAGCACCCCTGGGTGGAGTTAGAGCAGATACCTGAGGACCCTTTAGAGAGCGGATGGGTAGGCAGAGAGGGGTTATGACTGGAGAACTATAGGTTTTCACCAAGAGACTTAGAGTGAGTGACTTCCCTTGGGGGTCATTCACTGCTGACACCTTTGTTAGGTTGGGGCTTGGTTAAGTAGGGATACCATCTAGAGCAGGGTAGGGACAGCCTAACCTGTGCGTTTTCCTCCAACTTAAATGAAGGAGAGATATGCGTCAATGCTGATAGCTTTATTATTCTTAGAACTTGTGTTAGTGATTTCCGTTGCTCGTCTGAGGGCTTTCCGAGAGCACATGTATGTAATTGGACCTGTGTATCTCGTGAATCTCATTCTGAGATGCCTGTATTTGCAGCTTATCATTTCCTTACAATAAACTTTTGAAAGCTAGAAGTTGTTTGTGATCTTTGGGAGTAGAGTCCTTTATTGGGTGAACTAACTTGGAAATGGATGTACTTCGACCTTAAAGACAGGCAACAAAGGTTCAGTCGACCAGATCGAGGTTTAGATCAATAGTGCTAAGGTATCGATCAAAATCTCGCCCTTCCAGTTGGTAGCTATAGAGGATGGTTGCCTTCTTGAGGACGGCAACCTAGGCCAGGTTAGCTTACCCCAAGGCCCCTAGAAATCGATGATCGGAAGAACAGCCCGCCGAAGAAGATCCGGATGACGTGAGACAGAAAAAGCAGCAGTATCGGTCGAGAGTGAGTATAAAGGGTTATGCGTGTTAGATTGCGGTGTTTTGTATTGTATCTATGTTGTAATGTCTGGCGGAGTTGAATGTCTGTAGAGTGACTGTGGAACAGGTTGTGAGCGCGCGCAACCGGTGGAAATCTTAAGTTCAAGGAGAGCTTAAGTGGTTCGGGTGTATCGGACACCCAGAGTAATTGTCAACTAGTGTGAAGGGGGTCATGAGGTACCATTGATCACCCGAAAGACCGAGATAGGGGGAACGTAAGAGTGAGTGCGTGAGTAACGGACGCTGGTCGGAAGTTACTGTGTGTGTAAGCAACCTATCAGAGAGACGATAGACATTTCGTCAGTTACGTTGACAATTACATATAGACTGTGGACGTACAGTCGAGAGAAGTGACCGCTTGGTCGGAAGTAGTCATTTTTCGGTGTATGAATGGGACGCATGCATAACCGGGAGACGAGTTGAGAAAGGAGGGGTGCTGCTGCGAAGCGGAGAAAAGTGACGTCAGAAAGTGTCGCGACGTGATTGGCCGACCGGAGAAAGACCGCGCTGTGATAGGCCAGCTAGCAAAGACGTCAGACAGGGTCGCGACGTGATTGGCCGACCGGAGAAAGACCGCGCTGCGATAGGCCAAGTCAGCAAAGCCGCGACAGGATTGGTGGATTGTCATCAGGAAGTAAACAGAGTAGCGAGGCTGGATATTGTGCGCATAATTATGAAGTGTTTTAAATGGTTGAAAGCGGTGTTTAAAAAAGAGAAGCGGGGATCGTATGAAGGGGAAGAAGCCCCGCCGGAGGGTACGCCAGCTCGTTACATGGCAGTGAATGTTGGGTTGCATACGATCCTCTGGATATCAGAATGGAGTAAGATTACAGAAGGAAATGAGGAACTGACGTTCCCGAAGTACGGGACGTTCAGATTAGAGGTGTTACATCGATTAAAATCAGTCATGACCTCAATTAGACCCTTGCCTAGACCGACCCAGTTTGAAGCCCTTGAAGCATGGATTAGGGCAGCGCATGAAAAGAATATGAACAGACGACAAGAAAGGGTGAAACGATCGGTAAGGGCAGTGCAGGATGCCAGGTGGGATGCGGATGCTAAAAGATGGAGAGTGCATAACTTGGAAGTAAATAAACTGTACCCAGTGTTAGAGGTGCCCGTAAATAAAAGCCCCCTAGAAGAAGATGATGAGAGCGAAACAGAGGACAGCCTGATAAACAGATTATTGACAGACAGGCCACCCCCGTATAATAGAGCAGGGGGAGAGGTCGAGCATACAGAAGGAGAAAAGGGGGGCAATGCAGGAGAGCATAGACCGCTTCCCAGTTCAGAGTGGGATCCTGAGCCAAAGAAAGAGTTGTCCCAGCCTAGTCAGGTGCAACAGGTGGTCGGTAGGTTTGTGGTACAAAGAGCGCCGGAAACGGAAAGCGCCACATCCTACGCATTACCAGATGCACTACAGGTACCTGTTACCATAGGTCCTATAATATCGATATATGACCAAGAAAGAGCAAGAGGGGAAGAACGGGTACGGAAGGACAGAGAAAGAGCAGAGAAGGCAAGGAGGGACGATACGATTAATTCCCCAAGTCAGATACCGATACCAAGAGAATGGAGCACTCCGGTGCACCCAGTAGGGGACCCAGGAGGAGATCCTGGGGGCCCTAGATGGCCAGTGGATCTGAGGGGATCTGGACGAAAATCCTTTCAAGAGCTAAATGAGTACATGAAGCAGTGGGATGAGGCAGTGAAGGCTCAAAAGAACATCATAGCTGCGGAAGCTGAAAGGGAAAGTCAGGACAGCCGAGCTCGGACTCACTGCGGGGCTGGGGAGAGTAGCCCGGAGTGGGACTGTAGAGAGAGAGATAGTAGGGGAGTCACCCATTGGGCCCGGAGTGGAGATAGAACAGACCTGGAAAACGGGGGCCCCGGGAGTGGAGGGGTGGCGCGCCCAATACTCAGTGAAGGGGAGAGGAGAGCACAAGAGTACAGAAACAGCTTTAAGTGTCCACACTGTGTGCCTGGCACCAGAGAGCTGAATGGGAGTTGTGAGAGGTCGCACCATAGACCCTGTGATGACGGAAATGAGCGCAGCCCAGGGAATATGGGGAACCAGGAAGGATCGTATCGGATACTGAGCGATACGAGGCAAGGGGAGAGTGGCGACCAGAGGGAAAATAACAGAGAGGTGTACGGTGAGAGGAGAGAAGAAGAAGAGAGTGGGCAGAGCAAGAGTGGGGGTGGCAGGCCCGTGTTCCATCACCTTCCAGGATCGGATGGCCGAGCATGGGACCTGGAGAGATGGGAGCAAGGGAGGGCACCCATTAACTCTCCCGAGCCCAAACGCAGAGCTCGAAGTTGGGATGGTAGGGAGACCAGTGAGCCCCCTTCGAAAGACATATTGCGAGCTGAGATAAAAGCCAAGAGACTTGATGTCGCCAGCTTAAGGTCAGACCTGGATGACATGGTAGATGGTACCCTGCCTTTAGAAAGAATGGAAATGTATGAGCAGGATGAAATACTGTATATGGCAAAGGACATCACTCGAAAGGCGAGAGCAGTCCATGAGAAGTTAGTCGAACTAGCAGGCAAATATATGGTGGATCTGTCAAGAACCAAAGCATTACAGGGTAACCACAGGCTACATTACACAGATCGAGACCTAGATGAGAGAAGAACGATTGGGCTGAAAACGCACATAAGGGAACTGATCGCTGGAATAAGGACATGGAGGGCACTAGATAAGTGGGAAGAGAGGTGGTCCAAGAAAGGGACCGGCAGGAGAAGCACGCTTGGTATGACACCAGGACTGCAGGGAATAGAAGCATACCCTTTGCGGGAAGTTGCAAATGGGAACTATGTGCATGTCCCTTGGAGTAGGGGAGATTTAGCTGCTTTTACCACCTCCTTCCCCAAATTGCGGGAAAATCCAGTGGAGTGGTACAAGCAAGTCGAGAGGTTTGTAAAAATCTCAAAGGTCCTATGGATAGATCTGAACACGCTGTTTGACATTGTAGTACCAGGAGATCTGTGGACAGCATGCAAGGTTAGCGCTGAGTGGCCCACAACGGAGCCAGAGAGAGATGCTAAGACTAATGGGCCGTCCGAGATTGTGATGGCAAAATTCGAGAGAGTGATGACTTGGCTGAAAGAGAAAGTGCCAATGCAAGACATAGATTGGGTCAGAATAGACCGAACCAGACAGGAACCCAAAGAGACAGTCCACGAATATTACGAGAGATTGCTGAAGGCGTTTAAACAGTATAGCGGCTTGGATGTAATGGATCCAAAGGACATAGGGCAATTTGTGTCCAAGTTCGTCCTGGGACTGAGACCGGATATTAGTTTAATGATTCAGCAACACTCGATTTGTTGGCAAAGTAAACCCCTAGATGAAATACTGAGATATGCCAGGTACTGCTGTGATGAGATAGACTCCAAGGCTAAGAAACTAAAAGAAAAGTTGATGGTGGTACAGATGCAGGCAGCAGGAAAGGGGGGACCGCAGCAACAGCAGCAAGGAACAGGTACAGGAGGAAAGAAGCAGTACAGTCAGAACAAGGGCAATGAGGAGAGTTCTACCTTTAGACCCAGAATAGACATAGCTGCCTTGAAGAAAACGACTAGGTGCCACCAGTGTAACGAGGTGGGGCATTGGAAACGCGAGTGTCCCTACAATGTAGAGATAGGAGAACAAGAGATAGAGGAGGAAGAGGTCCAGAGCGCACCTACAAGAGGGGTGACGCCATACCAAGGAAAGGTGCTCAAAGGGGGGGGGGCTCCTCCCCGAGCCCAGTTCCCGCAGCCTCCTCGAGTAGGGACTGTGGGTAAGACCTATAGACAAATGCCCCTGTTTGTGGAAGGTGAAGAGTGCTATTATGTGGACCCATTAACCGGACAGAGAGTGGAAAGAGAAGACTGCACCCTTGGGGCAGCCTTAGAGGTGGACCAGAGGGGACCCTATGTCGAAGCAGAAGTAGCAGGGTGCCCTACGACATTTCTGGTGGACACAGGAGCCACTAGGTCCACGATCAGATCAGCTGCAGTTCCAGACCTGCCCATGTCTGGAGAGACCATACAAGTGGTAGGGGTCGCAAATAGGAGAATAACCAGCCAATTGACAGAACCGGTACAGGTGAAAATAGGGAAGTACAGCGATGAACACCAATTTGTGGTTTGCGATTCAAGCCCTGTGTGTCTGCTAGGAAGAGACCTGTTGTGTAAATTGAATTGTACTATATATTGTACACCTCAGGGAGTGGAGGTATTGACCAATGATGATGACGCAGATTTCAAAGTTGCAAACTCAAGAATATGCGTGGAGCTGTACCCTACTTTGACAGTAGATGAGCTCCCCTGGGACTTGAGGGAGACAGTGGCACCAGAAGTATGGGATTTCACTGGGGAAGAGATAGGTTTGGTCAAAGGGGTGGACCCAGTGAAAATTGTAGTGAAACCGCATGCTGAGTTCCCAAGAACACCCCAATATAAATTGACTCCAGAAACGATTGCAGGCATAAAACCCGTGATCGAGTCCATGATTAAACAGGGAATACTGAAAGAAATCGTGGGTAGTCCATGCAACTCCCCGATTATGGGTCTGCAGAAACCAAATGGGAAATTTCGGATAGTGCAGGACCTTCGAAAGATTAATAACATAGTCGTTTCGTGTTGTCCAGTGGTACCGAATCCATCAGTGATACTGTTTCAGATTCCATTCCAAGCAGAGTGGTTCACAGTGATCGATCTTTGTCAGGCTTTCTTTTCGATCCCTCTGGACGAAGAAAGCCATTTTCTTTTCGCATTTAAGCTGGAAAATCGCGTCCTAACATGGTGTCGTATCCCTCAGGGGTATACAGAGAGTCCATCGATCTTTAACCAGCTTTTGAAGAAAAATCTTGAAAGTCTAGTGCTGCCCCAGAAGTCAGTTCTGGTCCAGTACATAGACGACCTCCTCGTGGCGTCAGAAACAGAAGAAGCTTGCAGGGAGGACTCCATTGCTTTGTTAAATCACCTAGCTGCCAATGGGCACAAGGTGTCCCCGGGAAAATTGCAGTACTGCCTGACAGAAGTGCAGTACTTAGGACACAGAATAGAGAAAGGCAAACGAAAGGTGTCACCAGACAGGATAGAGGCGATCATGAAAATGAATGCGCCTAAGACACAGAGAGAGGTCAGGATGTTCCTAGGGATGGTGGGTTATTGCCGACAGTGGATCGCGAACTTTTCACTGAAAGCAAAACCCTTGCAAAAACTGACGCACAAG
This sequence comes from Lissotriton helveticus, assembly GCF_964261635.1. Classification (NCBI taxonomy): domain Eukaryota; kingdom Metazoa; phylum Chordata; class Amphibia; order Caudata; family Salamandridae; genus Lissotriton; species Lissotriton helveticus. The sequence goes on from NC_136063.1 coordinate 1,493,383,125, forward strand.
GAGGTGAGCGATCCGGTACCATGGGACAAAGACTGTTTGATGGCATTCTTACAGCTGCGAGAGGACCTGTGTCGTGCTCCGGCATTGGGAATGCCTGATTACAATAAACAATTTTTTCTTTACTGTTGTGAGAGAGAAGGTTGTGCGTTGTCTGTGTTGGTCCAAATCCATGGGAATGCCCGTAGACCAGTTGCTTATTTCTCGGCTACTTTAGACCCAGTAGCCGCAGCGTTGCCCGGATGTCTCAAATCCGTTGCTGCAACGGGTGTCAGCATTGAAAGATGTGAAAATATCGTCATGGGGCACCCGTTAGAGGTGTGCGTGCCCCATTCTGTTGAACTGTTGATGACCAGGACCAAAACACAGCATCTGACCAACAGCAGGCTCACGCGATATGAGCAAGTTATTCTTGCTGCAGAGAATGTGACCCTCAAGAGATGCTCTGTTTTGAACCCTGCCACCTTGATGCCACTTCCAAATGATATCGAGGATGATGATGAATGTACAGACCATGACTGTCTCGATGTGACTGAACTATGCACCAAACCCAGACCCGACATCGTAGATGAGCCACTGACCGACCCAGACGAAATTTTCTTTGTCGATGGCTCATGTGTAAGAGACGAAGTTGGGCAGTTGAGAGCGGCTTACGCTGTTTGTACAATTGCTGGAGTTGTGGAAGCTGGGTGCCTGGAAGGAGTACACTCCGCTCAGGTAGCCGAGATTATTGCCCTGACACGTGCTTGCTTAGCAAGCAATCAAATTCGAGTCACCATATACACCGACAGCCAATATGGTTATGGGGTAGTTCATGATTACGGGCAGTTATGGTCTCAAAGAGGATTCATGACCTCTTCAGGCTCTCCCATTCGCAATGGAGAGTTTGTGCGCCTGTTGTTAGAGGCGTTGCAATGCCCAGCAGGTATCGCAGTTGTAAAGTGCACCGCACATACCAGAAATGAGGACTTTGTTTCAAAAGGCAATAGATATGCAGATGAAGTTGCGCGGTATTGCGCGGAGCAAGGGTACTCTTTCACAGAGGTGGAAGTGGGCGGAATAAATGTAAGAACTGAATTAGCCATGATATTGGAAACTGTTGATACTTGGGATGAACTGTCAAACATGCAAGAAAATGCTCCTGATATTGAAAAGGAAACATGGGAAAAAGCAGGATGTGTAATGGGTGAGTCCCATTTTTGGGTCTCAGCAGACGGCAGAGCAGTGTTGCCCAATGAGATGGTGAGTCCAATGGCCAGACTCATACATGGTCCCGTACACTTAGGGAGAGATGCTATGCTGAGAGTGTTTAGACAGACTTGGTACAATCCTAAGTTTAGAATAGCAGCAGAAGCAGTGTGCCAGCGTTGTGTGACCTGTCAGCAGCTGAACGTAGGAAAAAGAACACCAGTTACACTGAGTCACATAGGAAGGTCTGGAGGTCCATTCAACAGAATGCAGATAGATTTCATTGAAATGCCAAGATGCAACCGCCTTCGCTATGTCCTGGTGGTTGTTTGTGTGTTCTCCAGATGGGTTGAGGCATACCCTACACGTAGGTGCGACACCCTCACAGTGGCCAAGATACTGCTTAGAGAACTCATTCCGCGCTTCGGGGTGCCGGCCTTTTTGGAATCAGATAGGGGAACGCATTTTAACAGCGAGCTTGTGAAGATGATTTGTGTAGCGCTAAATATTGATCAGAAGTTGCATTGCAGTTACAGACCAGAAGCCTCAGGGATTGTGGAGCAGATCAATGGCACGATCAAGGCCAGGATAGCGAAAGTGTGCTCCTCAACGACCCTGAGTTGGCCTGACGCCCTGCCATTGGTCCTCATGAGCCTTCGTAGTACCCCAGACAGAAGAACAGGGTTGTCACCACATGAGGTGTTAATGGGGAGAGCAATGAGGCTGCCATCTGTCCCAACTGCTGCACTGTTAAATATCACAGATGATATGATCCTGGACTATTGTAAGGGACTGTCTGACGCCATTCGTTCTGTGTCCCTTCAGGTGCAGGCTGCCGAGGTTCCATCGTGCCAGGGCCCGTGCCATGACCTGTATCCTGGGGACTGGGTCCTGGTGAAAAAACACGTGAGAAGAAGCTGTCTGGATGTTCGTTGGCGTGGGCCCTTCCAGATCATCCTGATCACGAACACAGCTGTGAAGGTGGGAGGCCTGCCCAATTGGATCCACGCGTCACATACGCGGAGGGTTCCAGCACCTCTGGAAGAAACAGCTCCTCTCTCGGATAGACGTCCAGCAGAGGACCGAGAAGCCATAGAGGGGGCTAGCCAAGCTGTAGAGGTGCCAGCGGAAGCAGGGGAAGAGTCTGACCAAGCTGAGGACGGTCAGTACAACAGCGAAACAGACGACGCTACAGAAGGAGAAAGTAGCTGGGAGTACGAGTCAGACACTGACCGGTCTGAGAGAGAGAGAGAACAGACAAGAAGGAGAAGGAGTAGAAGGGCACGTGGAGAAGCTAATTGGCCGCAAAGAAGGAGTTCTAGCCTGAGGTCAACTCCAGAAGTAACCCTTCCTCCGATATCAGAAGACTCAGACCCGGAAGAAGGTGCTCAGGGCGCTGAAGCACCGGACCGAAGAAGGTCAAGAAGAGTGCGTGTGCCTAACAGAAGATACTCCACACCTGAGTGGACATATCTGGCGACAAATGTCTGTGAAACCGGAGACAGGGAGGATCCGAGCGGTGGTGGTGTCCAGTTCTGAGCCCATTATCACCGTGGAAATACGACTGTTGGTACCCGGTGTCGAACAAGAAGGGTCACTAACATTCATGCTCCCCAGACCTCCCCGCCTCAGCAAGTTAAAACACATGTTTCTTTCAGAATTGCAATTCCCCGACTTTGGTACAACGATAACAGCACATGAAGAGCACAATCTTCGTTTGGAAATATTGAACTATGCTATTGAAGCTGCAACAACAAACCTGATAGTAGACTGTTAAGGACTTTGTAAATAAAGCAACCAGAAAAAGAAGATTACCTAGCGCCCAGGAAGCAGAGAATATTAGGGAACTTCCCTTGAGTTGACGGAGAAGGGCTAGGGTTGTCTTTTTTGAACTGCTAAAGGACTTTTGCGGAGAAGGTTGTCAGCTTCCAGTTGTGTGGATTCTAAAGACAAAAGGATTAAAAAGAGACTGTAAAGGAACGAGAGGAAAAGAACTTTTGCTAAGATAAGAGAGAGCCATATTGTCTGACGAAATGGAGGCCGGCACCCCGAACCGCAGAGCTAAATGTATGATAGGTACACTATTAGTAGGAGTGATAATATTAATAGCTTTAGTGGTAACAATTTCTTATGTACAGGGACATGAGGAAGAGGCAAAGGTAACTGATGTGAAATCTGTAGAAACGCTTACATCTACTGTTGCTGGTGGAAAAGGGGAAAACACTCAAGAGAAAGCGTTATTAGCTGCAGAAGCCCGCAGGTTACACGTAGATGAGTCCCAAGGAGACTTTAGGTCAAATGCTTATGCTAAACTTTTATATGAATACGTGGATGCCATGGAGGTTAAGGATTGCTATGTCTGCATGCAGTTGCCGGCATCTGTAGATGAAGGAATTCGATATCATCACCTCCCGCTGACATATGGCATTACATGTAGCTTATTGCTTAGTATATTTTATGAGAGAGATAGTTTTGAATACTATTTCTCCAATTATGATTCAGTGTTGCCAGAAGTCCCAAATTATAAGCAGATGAACAAATGGGATTACTGGAAGAGTGAAGACAGATTGGCCAAGTTCTTCATTCCTTGGATTACCTTAGATACTTCACATGCCCGTAGAAATAACCTGACATGCAAGGTGTCAGAAGTCGAGAAGAAGTTCATAGGGCAGGTGGATGATCGTTACAGGAGACAAAAGATTTTGAAAAAATCAGGACAATGGAAAACAGATTGGACCGAGGAAGAGAAGGCACACAAGAGAAAGGGTAGTAGTGGTCCAATAGCTTTAGATAAAACGCAGAGAGGAAAGCTATGTCTTCACCGAGCCAAAACGTATTATGAAAATGTATACGTTGGAGAAGTCGACTGTGAACATGCTTTCAATATAGAGTACTATACTAAAGATTTCCTGAAGGGAATGCAAGTGATTCCAAATGTGTATTTTGTATGTGGAAGAAATGCTTACGTGAGACTACCTGACAACTGGTATGGATCATGTTACTTAGCAATTGTCTTCCCCAAAATATATCATGCACAAGACTTAGTGATCATTGAGGGCAAGACATCTTCGAGGGGAAGGAGAGAAGTAGGAGATGCCGAAATGGTTGGAGATGTCTTTGGAGCTATGTTCCCTCTTTTAGGTCTAATCCTTAATGATGTTAAAATTAGACGGCTGGCAACAGTCGTCGACAGGTTGTCTGCCAGCACTGCTCAGTCCTTAATGCTGGTAGAAGGAGAGATGCAATCGATAAGGGCTATGGTTCTTCAGAACCGTCTTGCGTTAGATGTCCTACTAGCAAAAGAGGGCGGAGTCTGTAAGGCTTTGAAGGTCCAGGAATGTTGCACTTACATTCCAGACAATTCAAAACCCCTTGAGAAGGTTATTAGGAACATAACTGATATTCACAAGGAGATCGAAGACTTGAGTAGAGAAAATGTCTGGGAAAAGGTGGGCCACGGAATGAGTGCAGTTGGTGGGTGGTTTTCCACCTTAGGCAAAAGCTTTGTGTGGTATATTCTAAAACCTGTCATCATAATATTGATCTGTGGGATCATATTGTGGGGATTGGTGAGGGTATTCAAATGGTACAGAGCAAGAAGGTCAGAAAGGGCCCAAAGAGAGCAGCTGCAGAGATTGGCTGCCATACAAGATAATCAGTACAGGAGTCTGAGGGCTCTGGAAGCGCAGAGACAAGTTATGATACCAATAACTGCAGTTTAAATGTTAGTGATGACCCCGAGAGGTCATCAAAGGGGGGAACTGAGAGAGCGCAAACTGATCTAAATGTATGAGTGCATCACACTTACCTGTAGTAAGCACAAATCATGAGGAGAAATGCCATGAGTGCTAATAGTATCTGCAATTATATTCTAAATGTATAGCTAATATAGAGATTTAAGTAGAAGTGGAACTAATACAGAAATGTGTGACACTATATGATTTTATTAGATGTGATTATTCCTGAATCCATGTCGTGTAGCTGTTAAAATGTAAGATGGTAGGTGGTTAAACGCAGAATGTGGTAGGCCTCAGGGCCAGAGCTGGAGGGAAAGGGAAGGTGTTTCTTTTCACGACACAGATTGTATTAATGTTTTGGTCATTGCATTAATGGGCCAGGATTTATAAAAATGTTTACTGGATAATAGAATAAGAGTATTAACATGCTTTAATTAATGAAGAAGTTGAATGCTATAATCATTATGAGAAATATTGTAGGCCTGAAATGTTTTAACGTTGATTTACACGTACATGTCTGGGCTGAGAAATGTTGCAAGCCTTTTTGGAAGTCTATGAGAGTTGGGTTCTTGGCTGCAGATATCTGTCTGCAAAGGAAAGGGGGGATCCAATTATAAATGAATGAATAGAGGTCTGTTCAGTAGACGGCCCAGACATGGAGGAGGGTTCCGGAATGTTTGAGGGGTATCAGCGGGCCGGAGAAGAGTCTGAGAAGCAAGGTCAACTCTAACGTATGAGGCCCAATACAAAGCATCATGGAAAAAGCCAGAAGCTACACCACGTGAGGGGCGTCTCGAAAGGGGCGTCTCAAATGTTGTTGACTGTTTTGTATTAGGGACAGCACCCCTGGGTGGAGTTAGAGCAGATACCTGAGGACCCTTTAGAGAGCGGATGGGTAGGCAGAGAGGGGTTATGACTGGAGAACTATAGGTTTTCACCAAGAGACTTAGAGTGAGTGACTTCCCTTGGGGGTCATTCACTGCTGACACCTTTGTTAGGTTGGGGCTTGGTTAAGTAGGGATACCATCTAGAGCAGGGTAGGGACAGCCTAACCTGTGCGTTTTCCTCCAACTTAAATGAAGGAGAGATATGCGTCAATGCTGATAGCTTTATTATTCTTAGAACTTGTGTTAGTGATTTCCGTTGCTCGTCTGAGGGCTTTCCGAGAGCACATGTATGTAATTGGACCTGTGTATCTCGTGAATCTCATTCTGAGATGCCTGTATTTGCAGCTTATCATTTCCTTACAATAAACTTTTGAAAGCTAGAAGTTGTTTGTGATCTTTGGGAGTAGAGTCCTTTATTGGGTGAACTAACTTGGAAATGGATGTACTTCGACCTTAAAGACAGGCAACAAAGGTTCAGTCGACCAGATCGAGGTTTAGATCAATAGTGCTAAGGTATCGATCAAAATCTCGCCCTTCCAGTGATATGGAAGTATTCTCATACAATCAGGACACTGACCTATCAGTGTATTTGGATAACCAGTCCCTATACACAACATCCAACAGGAAGAAGGAATCTCCGAGACTGAAGAAATATGTCAAGCTCACCTAGAAGTGCCCTCTATTTTATTTGCATCACTAGTATGCACTTTCTTAACCAAGAATTGCTTTGAATTTGACAGGAATGTTACCTTCAGATCAAAGGTGTTTTTGTGGGAGTGGGAGCATACTTTGCTCCGAATCTTGCTATATTGTATGTCAATAGCTTCGAGACTAATTTCATCTCTAGTTTAAACGACCCTACCCATGCCTATATTCTCCAATGGAGGCACTATATGGATCATATTCTCCTAAGAGGTGATCTTAACACACACATAGTCTAATTTAGAGTTTCTCAGTTAAGATACTCTGTCACAAATGTGTTGGGTGTTCCTCCGCCCCTTATTACAAGTGCCTTAAGATGTATTGCCTCTCTAATATGGCAGATAGGATATTCATTGTCGTTTGTGAGAGAGTATCTTATCCTCCAAACTCTAAATCAGGTCCTTGATGACTTATTTGAAAGGCCGATTCTAACACACCATTACCGTATATTCACTCACACCTACAGTAGAAACTCTGTAGATTTTTTGGATCATACAGTAAAACTCTTGGGTGGTTAGTTAAGGACCATGGTATAGAGAAAACTGGCAGAACATACTACTCTGTTTTAATATGGAAGCAACTATCCAAGGGTCCTTAGGGATAGGCTCGTAGGGACAGGCTGCCAAGTGTCAGTTTCTTCACAGCAATATCTACTGCAAGTGTAGAAATGCTTATTTCACTGAGGCACCAATTCACTTTCAAAATCCGCATGCTAGGAAACCAAAGAAACATTCCAAGAAGTAGACATGGAAAAACCTTTGATCCTAAACAAAAAAGCTAACAGAAAGTATTGTGTGTGTGATCACATTTAGTAACAAGGTCGTCAAGAGGCGCAAGTAGTAGTTTCCTTCCTAAACGTATGAAAGTCTATAAGTATATAGCAGTATCTGCTTGTGCCCATATTACAGTGCACCTGTGATCTTCAATAATTGCAATGCCTCCTATATTACTGTTTCAAGAACATATGGAGTATTTGCCCCAGTTTCACCTACTTGGCACCTATTCTTTATCACAGATACCAGCTATCTCTTGTTGAAGACCTGTTGTAGTCAATCCCAATATTACAGTGGACTTTGGGTCAGGTAATTGCCTACCATTCACTGGCTTTCTTGCCAATTTAATTTGCTTACTTCTTATTCATTGACATTCCTCCTCTTCATGTGTTTGTCCCTCCTCTGGAGCATAGCATCTTTACCAACTTTTTGACTGGATGACTTGTATCCTCACATTCAGGCAACTAATTTTTAGGTTTTGCCTTGTATTTAATATATCCTAAAAGGGGACTTTTATTAGTTTCCTTAGCCAAATTACTGTGTTCATTCACTTTTGTGTGGAATTTTTGTTGGTAAGTACTCCTGGCTGCATGCATTTATGATACTTCTACTAAATCTGTTCAGACTGCTTAGGCCCCATTCACTGTCAAGATAAGATCTCTTCCCACTGAAAAGGCAGACAGCTTCTAACAGAATGCTGGAATGCTTGTTTTTTATTACTTAGTTGTGTAAAGCAGATGCTTTAGCCTCAGAATATGTGTGGCATTTCCTATTCATGCCTCAGTACCTTTCTTTGCACTTTGTAGGCATTATCGGGTTGATATTTTCAACGTAATATATTTGGCCATTTCGATCAAATTCTAAATGATGTAAAAAACAAAGACTGGTAAAAAAGAAGTTAATATAAAAGAGCTATGCTATATTTGACAGGCAGTCACAATTGCACTTACTTTGCAATTAAAAAGGGACTTGATTTGAATGGTGCAGCAGGTGCAGTCGACCTCAAATCTGGGGAACCGGGTTCGTGTCTCGGCAACGACGTTCAACATCCTGTGTTTCTTGGCAAATCACTTAATCTCCCCGAGCCTAACAAAATAAATGTATCCTTGTGTAACGCAACTGGTGCTCATGTAAAGTGCTCTGATACCCGATACATTCAGGTCAAGTTTGCGCTATATAAAGCTCTGGAAAAATGGAAAAATAAAAATCTTCCAATCTCATAGTCTCATACGGTAAAAATTGGGTTGAGAAGATGTCCTTTTTTATACGTGGGGGACGTTACCTATTGAGAGAGCTGCATTGCAACAAAATTGTGCAAAAAATGTTATTGCATAGTCATTGTTGTTGTCGTCAAAATTAAATGTATATCACCAAGCAGGGTGAACTGGCTTTAAAAAGGCTTTGTTTGGCCAAGATGTCTTGCAAAGCACAAATAAACTGGATAGCTGGACCTGACGAGCGACATACCAAAAGCCCAGCGAAGGTAAAAGTAGGGGAGAGCTTGATTGCAGACCCCAGAATGGTGTTCAGGGTGAAATTCCTTTTAAGATGTTCTTTGAAGGGTAAACAACCTTTACAATGCGGTCAAAACACCACAGTGCCATCACAACGCAGATTTTACAACGCAAGTTGTTACCACGACTTGCACTGGAGGGCACTCTAGACTAAGGAATAGTAGATTTACTATTCCAACACCTTCCCTACTGTACATAGGCTGGAGTTGGAATAGTAAATCATACTATTCCTAAGTCCAGCACCCTACAGCGCAAGTCGTGGTAACGACTTGCATTGTAAAAGCTGCGTGTGATGTACCGCGATCATTTTGATCGCGTGGTAACATCATACATCCCTTTGAAGATTATCGCAACCCCACCTCCTGCATTGTTTTGCTGATCGCACCTGGCTATACAGAAGCCTCCAAGAAGTGCCACTATTACGTTAGGTATGCTGTCCTATTATCTGATAATATGGCCTGCATTTAGAAGGAATACCCTCCGGGTCGAGGCTGTGGTAGCAGTCCTTACTTAATGAGTGCTTTAAATAGTGGAGTTCTTCAGATACGTAACTAATCCTCTTTTTAGGTAGTGGGCAGGGGTTCTGGTCCTGCCACGGACGGACATGGACGGGTGCAGTTGGGCTTGCCTTGGCATGCCAGCGGCACGCTCGTTGCCTGTGTCCACGCCCCTACCCTCGTTAAGTAGGGAGGCCGGTTTGAACAACTGGAGAGCTAACAAAAATAGTGCCTCCATTTGTCTGAACAATGGCTACTTGCACTGAACACGGACAGAAAGTAAAATGATAATCTCGAATGTGCTGAAAAACACCCTCCTCCCTTAAGCCCAATAAAACTTAAAAACTTTTCAAATACAGCAGGGAACAAGAATTAAAACTTTAAAACCTTAAACGAAGGGGTGAGTACAGCCTAGTGCAGTGCAAGTACACAATTAGAATGACCCTGAGAGATGACGCATCCGTATCTCGACCCTCATTAAGTAAGGAGGCTGGTTTGATCAACTGGAGAACTAACAAAAATGGTCCCCCCAGTTGTCTGAACAATGCCTACTGGCACTGAAGACAGCCAGAAAGTAAAATGCTAAGCTCAAATGTGCTCAAAATCCCCTCCTGCCCTTTCACCCCTTTTAGAACAATAAAACTTTAAGGTTTTTAAAATGCAGCACGGGAAAGGAATTAAAACATTGAAACATTAAAGTCACAGGTGAGTACAGCCAAGTACACAATTACCATGAGCCTGAAAGTCCACTCAAGAGATGCCAATATGCTTTGGACCAAATAGTAGAGTCGAGGTAAAGTACCATAGCAGTGGAAGAAACATAGGGCCTTCTCTACACACAAATTATGCAGCGCTGTGCCACAAGCCATTTAGCTGCGCTGTGCTGTGTAATTTTCAGAGCACAAGGATGCGTCATATTAACAATAATACAACGCATCCCTGTGCTTTCCCCTGTGCTGGTTCACAATTTGCTGCCATGCGCCAGTGCAGGCACCTTGGTGTCATTTTGCAAGGATGCCTGCATTGCTGGGATGATTATTTCCTGCACAAAAACTATCATTAATGACATGGAAAAATAAAAATATTACTCCTTGTTGCGCCATTCCTTCACCTCCCCTGCGGAGGCATAAGATTCTGATGCATCCCAGTTTTACAAAATGTTGTAAATCTGGAAATGCATCACGTTCCATGGATGTTACCCATGGAACGCCCCTTTCACGCTGAGTAATGCATGAACGGGGCCCATATTTACAAGACCATGAAATGTCAGACAGGGTGACTTTACGTGGCCTTGTAAGTAAGGACAAGCCCCTTGCGCCACCGATGCATTAAAAAAAGTGATGCACCAGTGGCACAATGTGCTTGTAAATAAGACCCATAGTTGCTTGAAATACAGTAGTATATTTATCCTATTGAATTTGTTACAAGTGATAGCCGTGGTAAGCTGAAACTATATTTGGAAGTTCACTAGACAAGTGGCAATTCGAACAAATACAGTAATATATCTCCCACACCTCAAGTGATTTCTCCTTTGCTGAATTTGTGTAAAATGATTTAACATCAATAGTGGCCAGTCTATCCAAAGTGGAATTGTACTGTTTATCAACTTGATAATGTATATTTAATATATCACAAATCAATAATTCTGGAAATAAATGGTTTCTGCGACAAGGGTTCAAAGGTTGTATTGCACCCAAAAAACAGGTCAACCTGGGTACTTTGCAGCTGTTTGGCACTGTATTGGCAAATAAATACAGGAGTGCACCATGGCATTGGCATGGAACACTCGAACTAGATTTTCTTTTCTTATAAATTAACGACCCTTTTCCTTATATTAACATATTATGTCATGATCTCAGGCTCGAACTTACCTGTATAGGGGCAGGAAAGGAATTGCGCTCCTCCCACACTTCATTGGTGCTCAAATATGGACCATGGAGATGTGTCTCATGTGGCTCAACTTTTCCAACTTCATTATATCCAGTATTTTTCAATCATTCAATTACATTTTGGGTCTCCAATCCAAAGCAAGGCGAGAAATAAAAAAGGGTTATTTAAGCTAAGCATGGCAATGGTAACTGATTTGCTGAATTTGAGTTTTCGTTGTGACTTTCTATGGGGAAAATGTGGCTGCACACTGGGGGAAGATGATCCCTTGCAGATGCTGTACCTGAACAGGTACTCATGCTATTTTGTGAAACAATTAAATTTGAACTGCTTTTAGACATTTGTACGAGGATCTCCAAAAAACGCAAAATACATATTAGGAATAACACTCAATCTATTTACTGTACTACAATGATCATAATGCACTGGTATGGGCTACTGAGCCAAACTTCTGGATATAATGAAACTAGGAAATAAGAAATGTAAGATACATATCTATGCAGTGGTGTAACGAAGCCCCCCCCCCCCCGCAGCCCCTGCAGTGCAAGGGGCCATGTATTTTGCAGGAGGGGGGCTCTCATGTTTCGTTACGCCAATGGATCTGTGTTTCAAAATTTGAAGCAACACTAGAAATAAAGACAGGGTTATTTAAGTCATGAGCTGCATATTTAAGTTATTTGCTGGCCTGATGTTGTGCACACCCCATTCTGTTATTTTTTGGATTTTCCATTGTGGCTTCTCAGGGACAAAGATGACCGTGCACCTGTGGAAGAGGATCCCTTGCAGAGAGGCTGTTACTGAACACGTACTCATGCCAATTTCTGAGAAATTTTAATCTGAGCTGCTCAGGGACCGGCTGTGTTACATTCCTTTAGGGAGATCCAAAAAGAACATATTATTTACCAGGAATTACACTCAATACATTTGTTTTACTACAGTGACCATAATGCACTGGCTTGGGCTATTGAGCCAAAAGACTGGCTATAATGAATTTGGGAAAGATGACTGTATGGTACATGACTACCTGGTCCTTAATCCAAAGAAGGAGAAGAAATAAAGCAAAAACTATTTAAGCAATGAACTGGACCTCTAGTGTTTTGCCTGCCTTATGGTGTGAATGCCTGGTTCAGTTTTTGTGGGGTTTTCCATTAAATATTTACATTCACAATTGAATTAAATTAGTGATACATATTAGAAACAAACTCTGAATGCATTTTACAGCTGTTTTCTGGCCTTAATTGTGTAAAATTACCTTTTAATCACTACCAGGTCTCTCCACAGGATAAAGCTAAATATACCTAAATAAAAAAAAATCACTTTCCATTGGTTATTGTAGGTATAAATTTCTAAATATTCAGCATGCCCTACTTTTTTTCATTAAGTGCTCTGACTTACCGATTGTATAAAGGCTATTCTACATGCCAAAGCATTACCCTGATGTGTTACTGTGGTGCTTAAGCAGTAGCCAATCAGAACACAATGGTGGATTTGAGGCAACTGTTTTCCCCTCAGAAATGTGAATACTGTAAATGTAATGTGCAGTCACCATGTGACATTTAACTTCTGTGTCTCTTCCTTTGCAAGGAATATAGTAAATGTTATTTCATATTTTAGGGACAGAGCAGACGCATTCTGAAACTGAATTGCAGTCTCTCAGTACCCAGAATCAAAGTGCCAGTAAAATCAAAGCAAAAAAAACGTACACTTGCTAGTGCCATTTTATTCCCACTTCCTTTCTGTTGTTCAAAGTTATGACATACTGCTTTTTTCCTATAGCCAGTAAGTGCTATGATGTGTCTCCCTAACCTCCATAGTCATGCAATCCCTATTGTGCCCATTCCACCATCAACTATGCGAGTGCAGAAAACTCCTAAACATTTTGCAGACCACTCTACTTCGAAACGTACTAAAAGGATTTCCACCCCAATTTTCTCCAGGTCGATGAATCTTTGCCACCGTTTTAGAATGGAGCATAACCCAAATACATTTTCAAATAAATCATTAACTAACAGCATTGTAATGTTCAGTCAATGAAGAGAGGGTTGCTGTAGTTTAAAAAAAACGTTCTTTTCTCATTAAACAATTAGTCTGTATTTTATCTTTTTATGCAAGTTATTTCGATACATCTGTTTACAGAAATATCTAAACAATATTGGTTAGAGGGGCATAAAAAATAACAGTGTGTTCCATAAAGGAATTAATCCCTATTCTAATCTAAAGGACCTATTTTTCCCTAGTGAGAACACATAAAGATTTCTTTTGGAAAACAGCAAGAGAAGTTTGTCTAAAAGCAATGAAAGGTCAAACTCCTCATAAAGAGTAGCTCTGGAAACTCAGCCAAGTTCCCTAACAGCTGCAGTAGCAACCATCAACATGAGTAAAAGGGAATATTCACAGCAGTAGCTATGAACAGCAAATAGAAAGTCTTCCAAAAAGCATCAGGAAAATGAAAATCACTGCTAGCAGTAGCTCACAGCAGAATCGGGTAAGAACAGCACAGTCAACTGCTAAAGGGCATGGCAGGGAAGATGTGCAAAGAATGCATCGCAGCATAAAAAGCTCTCCTCTCTAACTTGGAATACGTACTATATAGAAAGGCACAAAACATGTTGCAAACTTTGAATGATGAATCATCTTTAGCCAATGGGATAGGATCTTCTGATGGTCTTTCGTCTTCTCTCTTGATTCCCACGGTAAACGTTCATGTTGACATGTTGTTATTTGAATGTTGCTAAAGCGTACTGCTAAAAATTACATCGAGGAAGATTCTCATGAGAACCTTTGCAATCCTACTCTGTTAGCTGATCAGAGTTTTATTGTAAAATGAAACATTATTATCAAGTATGTCCTGGTTAGATCATGAGACTCAAATCTATAGCAAGTATTTTCTTTCACAAATATATTTGTTCATTATAAGAAACTATCTAAAATATGAAAAAGTCCTAAGGTGTAAGAGAGTAAAGGAGTACATTTTGCAGCCGTCACAAGGTGTAGTGTAGTGTAGTTCCTAAATTCCCAATAGGCTCTCGCATTGGAATAATATATCCTATAGATTAGAGGTAGGACTGAGGTCGACTAGGTCTCTATCGAATATACTAAACTTAATAGTGAGTGCCAGCTAGCTCAGAGGTCACTAGAAACTTTCTCGAATTCACAAGAAGGGATTAGTTTCTGACAACCGTATAAACATGACAACTTTGTTTCCCAAGAATAAGAAATATATCTCTAGAGTCGCGGAAACAATAGATAAGTATTTCACTCAGTCAATCGTGCATGCTTTGTTTCAACAGAGTTTGCAGAGAAATAGAAAGACGGGCGTTTTCAATAAAAAGTTTCTTTCTCATGCAAGAGAAATGAACTGCTACATTCGTTAAGCAGACTGCAAAGTATAATGCGTTCAGCGAGAATAGTATTATAAAATAATATTGTAAAAGCATTGTATGGTTTCTAAGCCATATAAAAAAACATACATAGATAACATTGACTAAAACACTCAAATGGTGCTTCTAAAATACGACTACCCCAATGTACCTAACCTAAGTCTAGTACGCGGAAAGTAGTAAGTATTGAGTAGCATAGGTTTAGTTGGTTTGGCCAAGAATCTAACAAAGGTTTCTCTAGGTTCTAATCAGCTCCTTACCTTGGTTTAGAATGAAGGAGGTCTGGTATCTCTGTCTCAGGACTCGATTTCCCAACACCCTGCAAGGGGAACTTGGAAACACTAGAGCTGGATTCTCGGCGAGAGAAGAGTAGCCTCTTGATCAGTGCATCAGCTGGAGGGTCGGCTTCCTTCGGCACTTGCTGTAGCGAGCTGCGTCGGGCAAGTAGATAGTCGAACTGCTCCAAACCACCTTAGTTTGCATAGCAAGTGAAGGTATATTTATACCTTGAAGGTGTTTAGGAATGCCAGAGATTGACGTAAAGTCGGGCATAATAACGTCAGGAAAGAACCCCTAGGGAATAGTTGTTCTTTGCAAAGTACATGAGTTCTTGGACAAATCAATATTTAAGCAAGGGGAAGTTCCCTAACTGCTTAAGCTGATTTTCCCAGAAATCGTTGTGACGTTTGGTACGGGTGGAAGTAGCCATGCCTGTAGTTGGTCTGCAGGGGCTATTTCTAAATAAGAGATTGATTTCTATGCCTATATAAGGGCAATGTGAATTGTACCTATATAAGGGCATGAATAGGGAAAATTCACTCGGAGCTCTAAACGCCACACAACAAAGGTACACAAAAAGGTTAGGTTCTGAAGTTCAACTATGACGTTAAATCAACATTTATGAAAAGGCATTTATTTATTATAGGGAAAGGAAAGAATAAAAGGTAAATAAGGCCAAGCAGTTAAAGCACAATAGAAATGGGATCTTTCTGCAGAATAAGCAGAATTATACTTTTTGCACTTTAAATAAAAACACATTTTCCTTACCTTTATTTTTGCACGCATTTTCTACGTTAATGTTAAGGTACAGCTCTACATTGTCATGCGGCTAATTTTCATTAAAAAGGTTCATCTTCCACAACTGCATGATGTGCCATTGGTATTCCTCTGCCAGCAATGCCATGGTAGGCTAATTATTGCCATTCTCTGTTCAGTTGTCCAGATACTAATATAGACGCTGATTTTCGAGTTCATATACCAAAGACACTTGTGTGCCTGTGTGCATAGATACTCACTCACATACGACCACTCACACATGCATGCTTGCATAGTCACACACACAGTCAAACAAGGGGAACCTCTTCTATTTCACATGCAGCCTGTAGGTCCAGTGCACCATGCCTGTTCCCCAACATGAGAGGAATGGATCTGTGGATGAATGACTCCTGATTGAGATCCCTACCTGCCTTGTGGTAGTCAACCCGCCTTCCTTATAACAGGATGTCATTGACTGGGCTTCATGAATGAGGCTGTACAACTGCAGGCAAGACCATATCCAGGAAGAAAGCACATTACACTCTCAATCCCTTCTTTGCCTATATTAGGGGCAGACATATAGGCAGGGTTGGTGTTTGGGAATGAGGGCTTGAGGGATAGGCATTCCTTCTTACAGTTACTATAAAATAATATGAGATTCACTAAGTACACCAGAATGCTTAAAACGCTCCTGAATTAAAACTATTATGGAGACAGGAATAACAATCCGAGGATAGTTAATGACACAGGGATCCACAATCACTTGGTAAAATCTGAAAGGTCAAATAGGCAATACGCAATTAAGATTTAAAAATGTTCAACTACCAGCATATGTAGAGGCTTGACAATAGGAGGAAAGTGAATAGAATGAACGTGCTTGTAAGGAATCAATGGTCTTGCCTACTAGGTATGCACATGAAATAGCTAAATGGTGTCTACTTTATGATGCAGCACAGGAATACATGGTGCATCCATCCAATATATGTGAGATATGAATGAAAATGTCTGGCAGGTATCTACTGATCTACTTTATAGGACTATGAATGCTGCCTATGTCAGAAAGATGGTTTCTTTACAATTCGCAGGTTATAGTTGACACCAGCCAAGCTGGCAAATATATAAAGCATGAAATAGATGGCCCTGCACAAAATAGATCCATCATCAGTCTATTCAGACATATGTGGAAGCTGTGATGGGTATAACCTCTAGTATTCTAATATATCGAGGTAAGTGATTCTCTAGTTACCCTTGTACCTCCCCAAGCTGTATGCCTCTGCATACCTCTGACAAAAAGGTATTGTTATACTTATTCATGTTGGTGAGACAAATATTTTGTGTTTTTTGGATACAAAATCATCTCCCTGATTTGTTTTACTGACTGAGGGCCATGAAACGTGCACATGCTAAAAATACCTTTGACATGCAAAACAAGGTATGGTTGAAATATGAAGAGTGGCTGATGTCAGGTACAGTATTATAATCAAGATTTGTTTTTAATTCTTGTATTCTTTTTTCGGTATCCTGTGATTATGCACTCATTTGTACAGATGTCTAGGGTGTGACCCATAAAGACACGTCTGTTACATAATGTCTGAAGTGCCTGATCGAGGGACATTGGATTTGAAACATAACACTGCAACAGCTGGATGATAAAAAAGAAAGAGAGGGCTGAGATAATATAATGCAGTTCCCATATCTGTAAATGGTAGTAATTGAGAGTGGAGACTTGACACCCTGGTGGACCAGTGATAGCAAGAGATCCCTTGCAGCATTGTTAAAAACAACAATTTAAAAAAACATTACTTTAGTGGGCACAATGTGTTTAAAAGCGGAGTTGGGATGGGGTCAACCAGAAATTATGTGGGCTTGAATTTAAGTGAATGGGGAGATATTTTGAGTCAATAATACAAAAAAGGAGAAAAGTCTCAATGACTATTTCTTCTGGAGTGATGACTGTAAAACTACTTGGCTATTCAAGATTAAAAGGTTGCCATTGGATATATTAAATGGGGAATTTCACCAAATGAATGAAGAATGGCTCATTTAAATTAGAATTGGTCTTGTCCTGCATTTTCAAATTTTCACTATAATCCTTTCGCCCCTTGCTTTATTACCACTGTCCGCCTTCTCTGTTTCTCCTTCGCCCTTTTATCTATCCATCTTTCCTCTCACCCCATGACTTCGACCTTAAAGTTCATCTCCTCCTTTTTCCTCTTTTCATCTTACTTTCTTGTGGCTCTGAGTCATCAATATAGCCTGAGGATGAGAGGTTTACCTTTTGTTTATGGCCCTGAACCCGAGCAATAACGAGAGAGAGAGGGCCTTTAACAACCAGTATTGTCCGAGGCAGAAGGGCTATACGGTTATTCATTCAGTCAGTCAGCCAGGAGACAATTTTTATACTTAAGAAATACATTTTCAAAAAGATATATAGCCTACATTTTACATTTCATCAATACATACATTTGAATATATCATAAAAACACTAATATATAAACTAAATGACATTATTACAAGACAACACAATAACACAGGCCGACAAACAAACAAAAATCCATCATTAAAATTACTTTTCAAAAGGCACATTTTAGGGAAGTTTACAAGAAATCAAATTCAATCAATCAAATAAACTTTATTCGGTTATGGAGTACCCATAAAAGCAGATACACATTAAACATTACTTAAATAAGCAGCTGACAAATCAGTTAAAAGACATATTACAAAGTCGACAGATAAAATCAATACAATGATCTAAAAAAAACAACCCCCTAATTCTATAGGAACAGAGACTACCAGCACACTTAGCCAAGGATAGAATCTCTTGTTCTCAAGTCAGCTCTTAAAATGCAACATACTTTAAAACAATGTGATCTTCAGATAAAAGCTGGAAAAACAGCAGGGTCAGACATGCTTGACTAAAATTTATGGACTTCAAAATGTGCTCAATGAACAATTTACTAGGCCCTGTAAAATAACTACAAAACAACGTGAAATGAAGGGTATCCTGTGGATACTGGTGGTCGCATCCACAGGGTCCCAAGGAGCCCACAGGACTCTATCCCCTCGGGGAAGCTGAAGATGGTGAATCGTGTTAAATTGAAATCTGGTCAGTTAAAATCGATCCCTATCATTCCTCACTCTGATCAGGTATGGTTCCATAAGTCGCACAGTTTTTAATAACATAAGCCCCCTCACTGTAGCTTTCAGTAATTCCGCCTGTTCTGTGAGAAGTGCCTTATGTTCCAAAAATGAATCTCTGATCCATTTTACCTCTGTTACTTGCGGGTGGGGGGCTATGATATAAATCCTCCATCCTCAGGCTAATGAGGGCCCCCTTGGCATAGGCAATAAAAGGCATCTTGAAGACATGATCCAGGGCCAAGCAGCCTATTCAGCTGAGATTCCCTTTTCGTCCACACCCTAATCCAGCATATCAAGGGCCTAAGGGCAATCTTATCGGCTATGTACTGGACTCCAAGTTCATCATGCACATAGAGTGCCATGGAGCATTGAGGAACCTGAAGCACTGGCATTAAAAACAGGTTTTACACTGACTGAATATTATCCACTCTCATGTGTCCCCACACCTCAATACACAATATAATGGGGAACGGAGGAACACTTGGCCTGATAAACCTTAATTAATACACTAGGGGGCGTGGCTCTAATCTCCATTCAAATCTGAGGACAGCACCTGATGCCTTGAAGAGCTCCAGTTTCTTGCTTTCAATCAGGGATTTCTAATTACTACGACATTGAAACAGGACCCAGAGGAATGAAAAGACAGGGACTTTGGCTAATGTATGCGACCCCACCTTAAACGCTTTCGATCTCGTACTTCTCGGTACCAGAAACATCATATACGATTAAATGAAGTTAACCGTGGAATCCAAACTAGCCATTAAGTCTACAAATGTATCCAATAACAACTGTAGACCCACTGCAGTCCTTGCCATCAGAACCGCATTGTTTGCCTATATTAGGACAGGTAGCGATCTCACCCCACCACCGGGCAGTCTACTCTGATGGACAAGAGGGCTTGCTCCAACCCATTAATATACCGTATGAACAGAAAGGGTGCAAGATTACAACCCTGACGCATCCCTATGCTTGTGCCAAAGTAGTGAAAAAATCCTGGGAATAATGAACTGAAGCAGTTTCCGGGTCAGAGCGGCTGAGCTCTGGAACTCTCTCCCCCTTGATATGCGACTGCTTTCTGATCTTTTAACTTTTCGTAGGGCTTTAAAAACTCTTTTGTTTGAGTAAATTTCCTTGTATTCTCCGTTATGTTCCCTGTAGATGTTGCTTATTTCTTGCCATGCGCCAGGACGCCCCTTAGCTGGGGCAGCTGTGCGCAATACAAAAATTCGTAACATAACATAACATAACATGGCAGGTGAACTATATTTTTGCTATTCCCTAACTCAAGTAACAATCCCAATAGTTTTCCGTGGTTCACCCAGTCAAATGAAGATGTCAGGTCCATAAAGGAAAGATGTATGGATTCGGACCTGCCAACAGTATACTTATTAATTAACAAATATAGGTTAAAGGCATTCGTCAGTTGTTGATCTACCCTGCCTAAAGCCATATTGAACATCATAAATGATATTAGGCTCATCTGTCTACTCCATCAACCTATCAAGCACCACCCTGCCCATGACCTTAACCACCAAATCTATCAGGAAGATGGCCCAGTAACAATGAGGGTTATCTTTGTTCCCCTTCTTGAAAATGGCTACCACTATTGCAGTAGCCCATGTTGGCGGTGGGCGCACTTCCACTGCAGCATTGAGAACCATTGTCAGATCGGTATTGTCCAGAAACAAATCCGGAGGGGTCCCGTCGGGCCCAGAGGCTTATAACGTGGTAGGGCCCGAATACCCTTTGTCACCTCCTAATGTTTTAAAACAATCTCTGGCCATCCTCCAAAAGATAGACCCAGGGCAGGAGCCCCACCCACCAACTCCCCTTTATAATTTCCATCAAAATGTGCCACCCATTGGCCCTCTGTTATGTCATGGCATAAGGCTGGATCATTGTTACTAACAAGATCAGGGTGATTTATTACCAGTCAAAACAATGAGCTGTCCTTCATTGCACATGCTTGGACTAAGTCATCCCAGGCTATCTCCCTTGGCTTTGCCTTATGATTGGGGAGCTCCTTTTTATAGTCCCTATGGCAAGCAGCAATAAAATCTTCATCCCTCTGGTCTATCTTTAGTGCTGCCTTCAAATTAGATAAGGCCTTGGTGCATTTCCTATTGAACTATCTGGACTCACACGCTCTGCCCCGTTTTAGGGGTGCTGTAAATAGTGTGGACACCTTCTTTGAAATAGCCTCCAATGCACTTAAAATTCATCCACTGGGAGCATTTAAATCCAAGCAGGTACAAATATGATGTCTGCACTCTGAGTAGGCTCGAACTGGGACCACCTAACATGTCTCCCCTAGTCTTTATGGGTATAGACCCCCTGCGTCACATGTGGGCTTCTGAAACCACTCCATGTCCCCCTTAAAACTATTGAAAGGTGAGGTTTGGTCACTAAAAGCACTGAGCGCAATACTAAAATTATCAACAAAACGAAACAGATAGGCTGACACAAAAATAAAAGCAATTATGGAAGCACACCCCCTCCCCCTAAGGCATGTACAATTCTAGGATTAATGGTGTTAATTAGTTTATCCAGAGTGTAGACCAACCTGCAGTTGTTTAAAATAATATTTAACTCTGAACCTTTCTTACTGTGGTCAATATGTAGGCCCTCCACCAATGCACATTTAAGCCTTATAGCAATAGGATCCAAGGTCTTCTCACTTAGGTGACTATTCAAATCCCCGGCTAAAATTAACTTGACTTCCTCACAACCGGCCAGGGCTTCGATAACAGAACTCAAGGCACTAAAATGGGTCGATTCCCCCACCCACACTTTTACATTATAAAAACTGACCACTGCAAATGACATCGGACCCTGAACAGGTGCTTTCAACTCTTGTAATAATGGTGAGTCCCAAGGAAAATATTTAATATTCTGACACATGTCCACAGAAACTAAGGTGATCAAGCCCACTTTAGCCCGCTCAACCTTTGGGCCGCTGCTGCTCCAAAGAACGTTTTATGTCCTTCCAAGAAGAAGTTATTTGACTCTTATGATGTTTCCTGAGTGCAACTCACCTGGTATTGCATTACAAAAGCAACCCAATTAGGATCGTTGAACTTAGATGACAATCCTGCAACGTTCCATGATAGCAGGCAAAACTGATTGCAACTGGTGGGCAAAACAACGGGAGGGATGACAGCAGGATCTACAACAGGCTGGGTGGTCACACAAAATTGTGCAAGTGAGGAGTGGACAAGTCAATCACAGGAATCTAGTTTGCTTAGTGGGGCAAATCTGTTCTTAGTTGTAAGGGTCAGGGCAGTTGGCAAGACAGGTGGGGTCCTCACCCGAATAGCCTCTGCAGAGAGACCCCGCTTCCTTATGCTCGGGAGAAGCAGTTCAGACTTATAAAAAAGCCAAAAGAAAGAATAAGTAGGTTTGTTGGACCTCTGAGAGCCTATAGTGGGCAACAAATGAGCTGCAATGGTGGGTTTATTATAGTTAATTATCACACAGTCCCCAGCCCATCTCTTTACATCATGCCCTATCCAACTCACCCGTCGTACCATATTGACAGGGTCATATAGCTGCACTCTCAAGTTTGAGTAGATATTTATCCAATGGACTACCTTATTTTTAAGATCATCAAAATTTACGAAGTGAGGTTAATCAAAGGTGGTAAATTTCCTAGGACCACTTCATATGGTGTAGCTTCCAGCGGTAAGTTATTAACAGTTCCTGTAATAGGGTATTATGATACGCCCACTTTAGGGAGGCCAGAGCCCATCAGGGAAACTGAGGTGGGAACAGAGGCACAAGGGCCTGGGATGGACAAACTGGTGCACTGATGTATGTTGGGGGAGGGTGCAAGCCTGCCACAGCTTGCCTTCCCCAATATGAAGGGGACTGAATGACACTTGTTCGAAAAACCCTCATTTGGCGCACTGGGTTCAACAGACAGAACCCCCACCGCCCCGCATTCATGTGTTCCGTCAGCTGAACCAGTTTTTCTTCCGTAAGTGCTAACCTTGCACAAATTGGGGCCAACACGCCTATAGAGGCCTCCAAAAGTCCTTTCATTGAAGCTTCATACAGGGTATACTCAAGAGGTGGGATAGAACCAGAGCTCTCCGTTTGTGTGCCCATGTTTATGAGGCAAAATCCTCTTTCTGGAGCCACAACCAATTTTCTACGTTTCTTAACAGGGCTACACTCGTTATGTGCAGACTCACAAGTCAAATCCAAAGAAGAGCCTACCCTCTCCAACACTCCAGTAAGTACAACGGAAGCAAGCAGGGAATCCTCCATCAGGCACTCCACCTGCGAGTTGTGTGCAGCTCGGGGGGTAAATTCTGCCAGTCGGAGAAAGGAACAACCCGGTAATGGCAAAGGTTTATCCCCCATGAGTCACCAACTCTATACCCCTAGACACTAACCCCACTGCACATGCCTGAAAAACGTCAATAAGAAGAAGTATGTACGTGAGGTCACACTCGGCGACATGAGACTTGTAGCTGGCACCTTTTTTTTCCCCATGCTCATTTTGCCCGAGTCAAAAGGTTGGTAAAAGTCCCCTGCAACAGCGGCTCTTACGTGCTGCTACAATAGCCTGTAGATACCCCCACAAGGGTGCCCTCACAAGCCAGACAGGAAATGGCCCACTTGCAGTCCATGTGTAAAAGCAACAAGCATTTTCAATGCAATAGGTCTTGCATTTGCGAGAGTTTAGGCTATTGGCATTGTAAAGGACAATGCCTTTTTTTATCTGTTTTGATAATTAACAGATAAATAAAAGGCATTGTCATTTACAATGCCAATAGCTCAAACTCTTATAAATGCGAGAAACAGCTGCCATTGTCACAGGCTGCTTAGAAAGTGAAAGCGCGCATTGCGTGCTGAATGTTGCAGGAAATGCATGTCGTGCCTGCAGTAGGAGAAACTCAATAAAGAAACGAGTGCTTACAGACTAAATAAGACATACCATGTAACAACAGAAGTAAAAGGGCCAGTCCTCTTGGGATGTTAGAAATGAGGACAAGGAGGTACTAAGGAGGAACTAACACGCCTATTAACGAATCAGAAGCCAGCATTTACAAAGGACAATGACACAAGCCAATGAAAAATATGGGCGGAGACTGGGCGGAGCTTCAAGGCTATACTTGAATCAAGCATACCTCACAGAGCAGAGCATGCGCTACCAAGGGTCAACCTAAAAAGGGGGACCACTCACCAGCAATCTCGTAGACAACAGTCAACAGCGGGGGTCCAGCCGAGCCTCGGCCGGCGTCCCATCTATATGCGCCCTCGAAGCACTAAATATGAGGGCAAGCGGCCTCCCTGCTTCACAGGACTCTTGCCCCTGAAGTCCTGGGCCTTATGATGCAGTTACGATGTGTCTCTTACTGTAAGAGGAATTATCCTTAATGTACCAACAGCTTACACTAGTGCTGCTGTACAAATGCTGCAAACTCTCCGCTACACTATCAGAGGCATTCAGTCATCTGGCTTCAACTCTGCTCCAGGCTTGCTTTATCTGCCTTTGGCAGCAGAATGGGCCCAACATGCTTTGCTCTCCTTGCATCAAAGATTCACTGTCAGAGCTCTGCCTCAACCAACCTCCATCCCGCTGGGAGTCACGCCATTTCCTCCGTTACGTTTCCGACTGTCCCCTTCCACGCTAAGGCCAGGAGTTAATCAAATCCAATTCATTGGCATACTTGCCATGTTCGAAATGAACAAAAGTTATACCTTATTAAAATGTAAATCAGCAAATAGTTTCTGTTACTTATGTCATAGATAAAGTGCATATGCACTACAGGGTTTGGAAAAAACTTCAAACTGGTATGGCCAAACTATAAGGTTCCAAATACCAAGTTTCATTGATTAATATCGAGTACAAACCAAGTCCTCCTATCTTGGACTAGGTATTTTCAATTTATTCGGAAATCATCTTCATATCCGAATGCAGGGTGTAAATTATGGGTCTCCAACCCTTTCTGTAATAAGAGCTAGTCCTTTCTGTAATAAGATCTACTTATGTTTCAATGGAAATCATCCTGCTCTACTAATATTAGTGGAATAATTGTGACTACCCTTTCAAAGATTGTTATCAACGATCACATGGGAAGGGTGTCCATCACTTTTTAAACAAAACCTTTGAGAATTTAATATGACTGTACAGGGAAAATAAATAAAAGCTTTAGCTACGACCCCCAAGGCACTAAGGTAACAATATGAATAATAAACCTCCCCAACTCAATAATAGCTTACATTTATTTTTGAAAACGCAACGATTTTTTACCAAATATCAGCTTATGAGTTCTGAAAATAGAAGCATTTTCATCTTGAGAACAAGTTTTTAAATGTTAGTATACATATAATAATTCAACCAAGAAAAAGCTTCCAAATTAGTAGGCTGGGCTGAACATAGGAGAGCTGCTGACAGGTAGCTGGAGAGCTATTGGTAGCTCACAAGCTACTCGTTGAAGACACCTGATCTACGCCATATTGTTTAGTCTTTCATGTAGTGGCTGTTATCTTTATGGGCACTGTTTATTTGTCTTTTTTGAGCTTTACAGAATCAACTATATCTGTAGTAGATGTTGAGCTGGATAAAATGACGGATGCATAAATCTGTGCATGCATGCCTAATTCTTCTCTAGACTATGCAATTTTATGAATCTGTAAAACAATATTACAACGCTGTACATAAATCATACCACTGTAAGAATTATTGGGAAGTGCCAAGGATCACTTCACTTATTTATCTACTCCACTCAGCATAGGCTATCGAAAATGCTCTAGTCTTAACAAGCCTTGCTGCCGTCTCCATTCCATTCTTGGAAGTGTCTCTGTGGTTGTGGCAATGTCACACTGGTTCCTAGTCTAC